>NC_041380.1:259684253-259710748 GCF_002162155.2 Triticum dicoccoides
GGCGCCGCTCCCGTCCCGGTCGCCGCCACCGTGCCACCTCGCCGCCCTCCGCCGTCCTCCCCCGACGACCCCGGCCGCCGTCGCCTCGTCGGTGAACAGTACCTCGCCGGCCGTCCTCGGTTCGCATGCCGTGAACAGTAAACCCTAGATCTCGGAGGTTGTTTTTCTTCTAAGTCCCGAAAATTCCAGATCCAAGTGCCTATGTTCATAGCTCCGTAACTTTGCATCTGTAGCTCCGATTCATGCATATAGCATATCAAAATGTTCATCTCTGAGAGTACATCATTTCATTCCATGGCATAATTTTCATTTGAGTTCATCTTGATGCCCGAAATGCTATTAGAAGAGGGCTACTTGATTTAATTATCAGATCTGCTACTCCGTTTAGGTTTTTGTCATTTTTGCCATGATTAATGTGTGCATGATATGCCCTGATGTTCTACATATGTTTTGTTAAGGGTTTTGTCATCTTTCCAGAGGTGCAACCCATGTATTTTTGTGATGTGTGTGGTGACTAGCACAAGCTTGCAAAGTGGTGCACTTGTTAATTCTGTTTTCAGGGACTTAGCATTTCCACTAAGTCCTTAATCTGTTTATCTCATGATGCCATATGTTCATGTTGTTTCCTAGTGATCCGTGCCTCTTTTGAGGATGATCGGTAAGGATGTTTTGTTAATATTGTAGTTATCTATCCATGCATATCTTTGTTTGCAATTATGGAGCACCATAGCTTGAGTCAATCGAGCTCTACTTTTGCTACTTTGTGAATCTGGGCAGATTGTCAACTTGTTTGCAATTTTGCCGGTGATGTTGTAGTTGATCCGTGCATGCTATGCTATTGTTCTTGCCATGTCTAGCTTTCATTTTGTGCCTTTTTGATAGATGTATGCTTATTTTTTCATGACTTGCACCGTAGTGAGTGCATCGAGCTCGTAAACCTGCCTACTTGAGATATATTTCAGCATGTGTCAGTTTTCACCAAGTCTGAAAACTGATTATGTTTTTGCGATGTTCACGTGCTTGTTAGTATATTTTCTGATCCCTTTTGGCTCAAGGTCACTAAGGGACTTCTGTTAAGCTCTTTGAGTAGCTCCATGCCATGCTTTACTTTGCCATTTTCAGTTCCTGTAGCATGTAGTTTTGTTGCTCCGAAGAGTGCTATCTGATCTGAAATTCCAGACAAGTGTTAATTTCACTAAGTCTGAAATCTGTTTACCATATGCATTTTTGCCATGCTTGTTTAAACCTGTTAATGGATGAATTGGCCGTAGCTCAGTGCTAGACTTTTGTTAAGCATCATGAATGAATCCCTTCCATGTATTTTTATGCCATGTTTGGGTGCTGTAGCATGTTCATCTTGTTGCATTTAGATGGCTACTTGCTGTAAATCGCAGAACGTGGCCATATTTGATTTGCTTGCCATTTCCAAACCGTAACTCCGATTCCGGTGATCTTTATATCGTTTTCAAGCGATTTCATCTCTTCTTTCCAGTGGCACACTTGGATTCCCAAGTTGAGGCTAGGTTCATGCATTCCTTGTCAAATCTTGCATATGTATCCCGCATCGCATCCCGCATAGCATACCATCTTTGCATCATATTGTTTGAGCTTTGCACGTGGTTGATTGTGTTCCGTTTGCTTGTTTGTCTTGTTTGGGTAGAGCCGGGAGACGAGTTCGCTAATGAGGAGCCCGTTGAGTTTGCTTTCGAGGATCCAGTCAACTCTGACAACTTTGCAGGCAAGATGATCATACCCTCGAAATCACTACTATCTTTGCTATGCTAGATGCTCGCTCTTTTGCTATGCCAATGCTACAATGCCTACCACTTGCTTTCAAGCCTCCCAAATTGCCATGTCAAACCTCTAACCCACCATGTCCTAGCAAACCGTTGATTGGCTATGTTACCGCTTTGCTCAGCCCCTCTTATAGCGTTGCTAGTTGCAGGTGAAGATTGGAGACCGTTCCTTGTTGGAACATTATTTTACTTGTTGGGATATCATTATATTGCCATGTTATCTTAATGCATCCATATACTTGGTAAAGGGTGGAAGGCTCGGCCTCTCGCCTAGTGTTTTGTTCCACTCTTGCCGCCCTAGTTTCCGTCATATCGGTGTTATGTTCCCGGATTTTTGCGTTCCTTACGTGGTTGGGTTATAATGGGAACCCCTTGATAGTTCGCCTTGATTAAAGCTTTTCCAGCAATGCCCAACCTTGGTTTTACCATTTGCCACCTAGCCTCTTTTTCCCTTGGGTTTCCGGAGCCCGAGGGTCATCTTATTTTAGCCCCCCCTGGGCCAGTGCTCCTCTGAGTGTTTGTCCAAACTAGAGTCATGTGCAGCGCCCCCTCGGGGAAACTCGAGTTTGGTTTTAGTCGTATGGAGAGCTCATCTGAGCGTGCCCTGAGAATAAGATATGTGCAGCTCCTATCGGGATTTGTCGGCACATTTGGGTGGTGTTGTTGGTCTTGTTTTAACCTGTCGAAGTGTCTTGAAGAACCGAGATACCGAGTTTGATCGGAACGTCTCGGGAGGAGGTCTATTCCTTCGTTGACCGTGAGAGCTTGTCATGGGCTAAGTTGGGACTCCCCTACAGGGATTTGAACTTTCGAAAGCCGTGCCCGTGGTTATGGGCAGATGGGAATTTGTTAATGTCCGGTTGTAGATAACTTGAATCTTAACTTATTTAAAATGAATCAACTGAGTGTGTTACCGTGATGGCCTCTTCTCGGCGGAGTCCGGGAAGTGGACACGGTGTTGGAGTAATGTTTGCGCAGGTTGCTCTCTAGTTTCTCGCTCGCGCTTTGCCTTCTCTTCTCGCTCTCTTTTGCGAACAGGATAGCCACCATATATGCTAGTCGCTTGCTGCAGCTCCACATACTTTACCTTGACTTACCTATAAGCTTAAATAGTCTTGATCGTGAGGGTGCGAGATTGCTGAGTCCCTGTGGCTCACAGATTACTATTACACCAGATGCAGGGCCTGATGATTCCGCTCCAGGAGACGCGTTTGAGCTCAAGTGGGAGTTCGACAAAGACTCTCAACGTTACTATGTTTCTTTTCCTGATGATCAGTAGTGGTGCCCAGTTGGGGGTGATCGGGACCATGTCGCTTGTTGGGTTATCTTTTATTTTGGCGCCATAGTCGGGCCATGAGTGTTTGGATGATGTAATGTTATTTATGTACTTGATTGACGTGGCGAGTGTAAGCTAACTATGTTATCTCCCCTTCTATTACATATATATTACATGGGATGTTGTGAAGATTGCCTAACTTGTGACATATGCCTTCAATGCGATTATGCCTCTAAGTCGTGCCTCGACACGTGGGAGATATAGTCGCATCGAGGGTGTTATAAGGAAGGCGGTGAGGCATGCATTCTCAGCCAATTCATAGAAATCATCATAAATCCCGGACGCTCTCAAGAAATCATCACAAGGCCATTCACATGGCCGAACCTCCGCGGTGCGAGGAAGATTATATTTGGGCCTCTTATCCTCCTCACTTTGCTTATCATTCGAGCTTCGGCTCGATGAGCCCCTCAAAAATCTCTTCATCTTTTTCTGATTTTTTTTGAAATTTTCAGTAACTTCAAAATAAAAGTGAACCAAACTCAACAAAATTGATAGCAACTACTCCCACAAGTGCCTAGAGGATATATCATGCATTAAAACTACTTTTAACCATATAAATTTGACATGCAAGCTCAAGAATAGGGTCACCTAAGCAGCAAAAATATGCAATGAATAAAGCATTAGAACAAAAACTAATTGGACCATTGGACAAGTCACATACCAAGGAACAATCCCCCAAAGCGGTTTTTTGAATGGAGCTTTGAGCAAGGAGATCGAAAATGGCAGCAAACTGAGCTTGGACTCGGGTTTGAGCTGGTTAGTGATATTTGTGGGAGGAATAAGGAGTGTGTGGTAGCTGGAATAAGTGGAGGGGAGCCACCATGGGCCCACGAGGCAGGGGGGCGCGCCCAGGGGGGTAGGGCGCGCCCTCCACCCTCGTGGCCAGGTGCTTGCTCCCCCTGCTGTGTTCTCAGTGCCAGATATTCTCAAAAATTCCAAAAAAGTCATATTTAAATTTCAGGGCATTTGGAGAACTTTTATTTTCGGGGTATTTTTTTATTGCATGGATAATTCAGAAAACAGACAGAAATTACTATTTTTGCTTTATTTAATATAAATAACAGAAAGTAAAAAGAGGGTACAGAGAGTTGTGTTTCCTAAATTCATCCATCTCATGCTCATCAAAAGGAATCCACTAACAAGGTTGATCAAGTCTTGTTAACAAACTCATTCCAAATAACATGGAACCGGAGAATTTTCGAATAACACTAGGTTACCTCAACGGGGATATGCATGTCCCCAACAATAAGGATATCATATTTCTTCTTGACGATAGGAAGAGGAAATTCAAAACCTCCAAAAATAAACAATGGAATTTTTCCAATAGAGTTTATACTATGAACTTGAGGTTGTTTCCTCTAAAAATGTACCGTATGCTCATTGCCATTAACATGAAAAGTGACACTGCCTTTGGTGCAATCAATAACAGCCCCTTTACTACCTGTGTCAGGTTATCAATACCATGTATTTCTTCAACAGGCGGTAAATTAAGACCATGTGTTTCTTCAATAGGAGGTAAATTCTTAACATCTTCAGCTTTTATACCTTTTTCCTTCATAGATTTCTTTGCCTCTTGCATATCTTCAGGACTAAGAAATAGAATACCCCTTTTCTTAGGAGTTGGCTTAGGAGTTGGTTCAGGAATTGGATCAGGGATTGGATCAGGAAGTGTCCAATTATTTTCATTAGTCAACATATTATTCAATAGAATTTCAGCTTCATCTGGTGTTCTTTCCTTGAAAACACAACCAACACAACTATCCAGGTGGTCTCTGGAAGCATTGGTTAGTCCATTATAAAAGATATCAAGTATTTCATTTTTCTTAAGAGGATGATCAGGAAAAGCATTAAGTAATTGGAGAAGACTCCCCCAAGCTTGTGGGAGACTCTCTTCTTCAATTTGCACAAAATTATATATTTCCCTTAAAGCAGCTTGTTTCTTATGAGTAGGGAAATATTTAGCAGAGAAGTAATAAATCATATCCTGGGGACTATGCACACAACCATGATCAAGAGAATTAAACCATGTCTTAGCATCACCCTTTAATGAGAACGGAAATATCTTAAGGATATGATAATAGCGAGTTTTCTCATCATTAGTGAACAAGGTGTCTATATCATTTAATTTAGTAAGATGTGCCACAATAGTTTCAGATTCATAGCCATAGAAAGGATAAGATTCAACTAAAGTAATTATCTCAGGATCAACAGAGAAATCATAATCCTTATCAGTAACAAAGATAGGTGAAGTAGCATAAGCAGGATCATATTTCATTCTAGCATTCAGAGTTTTTTGTTTCAGCTTAGCTAATAATTTCTTAAGATCACTCCTATCATTGCAAGCAAGAAAGTCTCTAGCAGTTTCTTCATCCATAACATAGCCCTCAGGCACAACGGGTAATTCATATCTAGGGGGAGAGTCTTCATCATCACTTTCATCAATATTATCAGTTTCAATAATTTCATTCTCTCTAGCCCTAGCAAGTTGTTCATCAAGAAATTCACCAACTGGCACAGTAGTATCAAGCATAGAAGTAGTTTCATCATAAGTATCATGCATAGCAGAAGTGGCATCATCAATAACATGCGACATATCAGAATTAATAGCAGAAGCAGGTTTAGGTGTCGCAAGTTTACTCAAAATAGAAGGTGAATCAAGTGCAGAGCTAGATGGCAGTTCCTTACCTCCCCTCGTAGTTGAGGGATAAATCTTGGTTCTTGGATCTTTCAAGTTCTTCATAATGATAAGCAGATATAAATCCCAAGCGACTCAAAGAATAGAGCTATTCTCCCCGGCAACGGTGCCAGAAAATAGTCTTGATAACCCACAAGTATAGGGGATCGCAACAGTTTTCGAGGGTAGAGTATTCAACCCAAATTTATTGATTCGACACAAGGGGAGCCAAAGAATATTCTCAAGTATTAGCAGCTGAGTAGTCAATTCAACCACACCTAGAAACTTAATATCTGCAACAAGGTATTTAGCAGCAAAGTAATATGATAGTAGTGGTAACGGTGGTAAAAGGTAACAGTAGCAAAAGTAATATTTTTGGTGTTTTATGGTGATTGTAACAATAGCAACGGAGAAGTAAGTAAGCGAAGAACAATATAGGGAAAGCTCGTAGGCAATGGATCCATAATAGAGAATTATGCCGGATGTGATCGATCATGTAACAGTCATAACCTAGGGTGACACATAACTAGCTCCAGTTCATCAATGTAATGTAGGCATGTATTCTGAATATAGTCATACGTGCTTATGGAAAAGAACTTGCATGATATCTTTTGTCCTACCCTCCCGTGGCAGCGGGGTCCTAGCGGAAACTAAGGGATATTAAGGCCTCCTTTTAATAGAGTACCGAACCAAAGAATTAACACATAGTAATACATGAACTCCTCAAACTACGGTTGAGGGAGTCCTGGATTAGGGGGTCACCGGACAGCCGGACTATATCCTTTGGCCGGACTGTTGGACTATGAAGATACGAGATTGAAGACTTTGTCCCGTGTCCGGATAGGACTCTACTTGGCATGGAAGGCAAGCTAGGCAATACGGATATGTATATATCCTCCTTTGTAACCGACCTTGTGTAACCCTAGCCCCCTCCGGTGTCTATATAAACCGGAGGGTTCTAGTCCGTAGGATAACGGACAATCATACCATAGGCTAGCTTCTAGGGTTTAGCCTCTCCGATCTCGTGGTAGATTGACTCTTGTACTACTCATATCATCAAGAATAAATCAAGCAGGACGTAGGGTTTTACCTCCATCAAGAGGGCCCGAACTTGGGTAAAACATCGTGTCCCCTGCCTCGTGTTACCATTCGCCTTAGACGCTGATACGTCTCCAACGTATCTATAATTTTTGATTGCTCCATGCTACTTTATCTACTGTTTTGGACTATATTGGGCTTTATTTTCCACTTTTATATTATTTTTTGGGACTAACCTATTAACCGGAGGCCCAGCCCAAAATTGCTGTTTTTTTGCCTATTTCAGTATTTCGAGGAAACATAATATCAAACGGAGTCCAAATGGAATGAAACCTTCGGGAACGTGATCTTCTCACCGAACGTGATCCAGGAGACTTGGACCCTACTCCAAGAAGTTTCCGAGGAGGTCATGAGGGTGGAGGGCGCGCCCCCTGCCTTGTGGGCCCCTCGGAGCTCCACCGACGTGCTTCTTCCTCCTATATATACCTACGTACCGTCATTAGACCAAATACGGAGCAAAAAACCTAATTCCACCGCCGCAACTTCCTGTATCCACGAGATCCCATCTTGGGGCCTGTTCCGGAGCTCCGCCGGAGAGGGCATCCATCATGGAGGGCTTCTACATCAACACCATAGCCCTTCCGATGAAGTGTGAGTAGTTTACTTCAGACCTTCGGGTCCATAGCTAGTAGCTAGATGGCTCCTTCTCTCTTTTTGGATCTCAATACAATGTGCTCCCCCTCTCTCGTGGAGATCTATTCGATGTAATCTTCTTTTTGTGGTGTGTTTGTTGAGATCGATGAATTGTGGGTTTATGATCCAACTTATCTATGAATAATATTTGAATCTTCTCTGAATTCTTTTATGTATGATTGAGTTATCTTTGCAAGTCTCTTCGAATTATCCGTTTGGTTTGGCCAACTAGATTGGTAGTTCTTGCAATGGGAGAAGTGCTTAGCTTTGGGTTCAATCTTGCGGTGTCCTTACTCAGTGACAGAAAGAGTTGCAAGGCACATATTGTATTGTTTCCATCGAGGATAACAAGATGGGGTACTTATCATATTTCATGAATTTATTCCTCTACACCATGTCATCTTGCTTAAGGCGTTACTCTGTTTTTAACTTAATACTCTAGATGCATGCTGGATAGCGGTCGATGAGTGGAGTAATAGTAGTAGATGCAGGCAGGAGTCGGTCTACTTGTCACGGACGTGATGCCTATATACACGATCATACCTAGATAACCTCATAACTATGCTCAATTCTATTAATTGCTCAATAGTAATTTGTTCACCCACCGTAGAATATCTATGCTCTTGAGAGAAGCCACTAGTGAAACCTCTGCCCCCCGGGTCTATTCTCATCATATCAATCTCCATTACTTTACTTTACTTGTTTTGCTTTTACTTTTCACTTTGCATCTTTATACCAAAAATACCAAAAATATTATCTCTATCAGATCTCACTCTCGTAAGTGACCATGAAGGGATTGACAACCCCTAAGCGTTGGTTGCGAGTTGCTACCGTTTTGTGCAGGTACGAGGGACTTGCGCGTGACCTCCTACTGGATTGATACCTTGGTTCTCAAAAATTGAGGGAAATACTTACGCTACTGTGCTGCATCACCCCCTCCTCTTCGGGGAAAACCAACGCTAGCTCGAGACGTAGCAAGAAGTATTTCTGGCGCCGTTGCCGGGGAGGCCTACGCCAAGTCAAGTCAAGATTTACTCTCCCGTCAACGAGCCATTTCTGGCGCCGTTGCCGGGGAAGCCTACACAAAAGTCAACATACCAAGTACCCATCACAATCTCTATCTCTCGCATTACATTATTTGCCATTTGCCTCTCGTTTTCCTCTCCCCCACTTCACCCTTGCCGTTTTATTCGCCCTCTCTTTCCCAATCTCCTCCTCTTTTTCCCTTTTGCCTTTTGTTTGCTCGTGTGTTAGTTTGCTTGCTTGTTCGTCACGATGGCCTTACCTAATTTTGGTGATCTTCACCTTAAAAGGCTAGAAGATATCGAAAACGATGTCAGGAAGTTTATGGTCTTGCAATTTGAGCATAATAATTTCTTTAGAAACGAGCTTAAGGAACAAAAGAGTTTTATGAGTTATATGAATAAAGAGCTCGATGATATGTCCAAAGAATTTGATGGTGTAAGAGCCCAAATTGCTCATCTTGAAAAAATGACCGCTGAAATTTCGGATATGCAAGCCACCTTAGTCAATAAGATGGCCGCTAAACCGAATAACTATGAGAATCAAGATGAAGATCTAAAAGTTATTGATGTGTCCCCTATTAAATCTTTGTTTTGCAATATGAATCTTGATGAATCTGATTATGATCTTCCCTTACCTAGAAGGCGTTGTAAGAATTTTGAGTTATTAGATCATGATGATGAAATTGATAAAAAAGGGATTGAAAGAAATAAAAATCTAGATATTGCTAAACCCACTATTTTGGATCTCAAGGAATTTAACTATGAAAATTGCTCTTTAATTGATTGTATTTCCTTGTTGCAATCCGTGTTAAATTCTCCTCATGCTTATAGTCGAAATAAGGCCTTTACCGAACACATTGTTGACGCATTAATGCAATCTTATGAAGAAAAGCTTGAGTTGAAAGTTTCTATCCCTAGAAAACTCCATGATGAGTGGGAACCTACAATTAAGATTAAAATTAAAAATTATGAGTTTCATGCTTTGTGTGATTTGGGTGCTAGTGTCTCTACTATCCCCAAAGCTTTGTGTGATTTGTTAGATTTCCGTGACTTTGATAATTGCTCTCTAAACTTGCATCTTGTGGATTCCACTATTAAAAAGCCTATCGGAAGAATTAATGATGTTCTTATTGTTGCAAATAGGAATTATGTGCCCGTAGATTTTATCGTTCTTGATATAGATTGCAATCCTTCATGTCCTATTATTCTTGGTAGACCTTTCCTTAGAACGATTGGTGCAATTATTGATATGAAGGAAGGGAATATTAAATTCCAATTTCCCTTAAAGAAGGTCATGGAACACTTTCCTAGAAAGAAAATAAAATTACCATATGTATCTATCATGAGAGCCACTTATGGATTGCCTACCAAAGATGGCAATACCTAGATCTATCCTTGCTTTTATGCCTAGCTAGGGGCGTTAAACGATAGCACTTGTTGGGAGGCAACCCAATTTTATTTTGTGTTTTTTGTTTTTGGTTTTTTTAGGAATAAATAATCCATCTAGATTCTGTTTGGTTTTATTTTTTAATTAGTGTTTGTGCCAAGTTAAACCTATTAGATCTTCTTGGAAGATAGTTATTTGATCTTGCTGTAATTTCCAGAATCTTTGTGTTCAGTGCCCGAATTGTCAAAAATCACCAGAACATGATAAAATAGTGATTCCAATTGCTGCTGATCAATAAACAAATTGCCCAGGTTGTCTAATTTTGGTAGAATTTTTTGGGTTCCAGAAGTTTGCGTTAGTAACAGATTACTACAGACTGTTCTGTTTTTGACAGATTCTGTTTTGCGTGTGTTGTTTGCTTATTTTGATGAATCTATGGCTAGTAAAATAGTTTATAAACCATAGAGAAGTTGGAATACAGTAGGTTTAACACCAATACAAATAAATAACAAGTTCACTACAGTACCTTAAAGTAGTATTTTGTTTTCTTTCTCTAACGAAGCTCACAAGATTTCTATTGAGTTTTGTGTTGTGAAGTTTTCAAGTTTTGGGTGAATTCTTTTGATGGATTATGGAACAAGGAGTGGCAAGAGCCTAAGCTTGGGGATGCCCATGGCACCCCTAAGATAATCCAAGGACACCAAAAAGTCAAAGCTTGGGGATGCCCCGGAAGGCACCCCCTCTTTCGTCCACTTCCATCGGTAATTTACTTGGAGCTATATTTTTATTCACCACATGATATGTGTTTTGCTTGGAGCGTCTTGTATTATTTGTGTCTTTGCTTGTTAGTCTACCACAATCATCCTTGCTGTACACACCTTTTGAGAGAGCCATGTATGAATTGAAATTTATTAGAATACTCTATGTGCTTCACTTATATCTTTTGAGCTTGATAGTTTACTCTATGTGCTTCACTTATATCTTTTTGAGCGTGACAATTTTTTTTGCTCTAGTGATTCACTTAGATCTTTTAGAGCATGGTGGTGGTTTGTTTTAAAGAAACTTGATCTCTCATGCTTCACTTAGATTATTTTGAGAGTAGTTAATAGCATGGTAATTTGCTTAATGTTAATATACTTGGTATTCAAGATATGTGAAACTTTCTTTTTAGTGGGTTGAATACTAAGATAAGTTTGATGCTTAATAATTGTTTTGAGATATGGAGGTGATAATATCATAGTCGTGCTAGTTGATTAGTTGTGAATTTGAGAAATACTTGTGTTCAAGTTAGCAAGTCCCGTAGCATGCACGTATGGTTAAAGTTGTGTAACAAATTTGAAGCATGAAGTGTACCTGGCTTGTGCATCCTTATGAGTGGCGGTCGGGGACGAGCGATGGTCTTTTCCTACCAATCTATCCCCCTAGGAGCATGCCTGTAGTACTTGATTTTTGATGACTTCTAAATTTTTGCACTAAGTATATGAGTTCTTTTGACTAATGTTGAGTCCATGGATTATATGCACTTTTACCTTTCCGCCATTTGCTAGCCTCTTCGGTACGTGCATTGCCCTTTCTCACATTGAGAGTTGGTGCAAACTTTGCTGGTGCATCCAAACCCCGTGATATGATACGCTCTTTCACACATAAACCTCCCTATATCTTCCTCAAAACAGCCACCATACCTACCTATCATGGCATTTCCATAGCCATTCCGAGATATATTGCCATGCAACTTCCACCATCATCATCATCATCATCATCATGACATGCTTTACTTTTGTCATATTGCCATTGCATGATCTTGTAGTTGACATCGTATTTGTGGCAAAGCCACCATGCATTATTTTTCATACATGTCACTCTTGATTCATTGCACCATCCCGGTACACCGCCAGAGGCATTCATATAGAGTCATATCTTGTTCTAGTATCGAGTTGTAATCATTATGTTGTAATCAATAGAAGTGTGATGATCATCATTATTAGAGCATTGCCCAATCAAAAAAAGAGATAAAGGCCAAAAAGAAAAAAAGAAAGGCCCAAAAAAGGAGAAAATAAAAAGGGCAATGCTACTATCTCTTTTTCCACACTTGTGCTTCAAAGTAGCACCTTGTTCTTCATGTAGTGAGTCTCATATATTGTGCTTCAAAGTAGCACCATGATTTTCATATAGTGAGTCTCATAAGTTGTCTTGTTCATACTAGTGGGAATTTTTCATTATAGAACTTGGCTTGTATATTCCAACGATGGGCTTCCTCAAAATGCCCTATGTCTTCATGAGCAAGCAAGTTGGATGCACACCCACTAGTTTTCTTTTGTTGAGCATTCTTAGCTCTAGTGCATCCGTTGCATGGCAATCCCTACTCCTTGCATTAACATCAATTGATGGGAATCTCCATAGCTCGTTGATTAGCCTCGTTGATGTGAGACTTTCTCCTTTTTTGTCTTCTCCACACAATCCCCATCATCATATTCTATACCACCCATAGTGCTATGTCCATGGCTCGCGCTCATGTATTGCGTGAAGGTTGAAAAAGTTTGAGATTATTTGAGTATGAAACAATTGCTTGGCTTGTCATCGGGGGTATAGAAGTTGGGAACATATTTGTGTGACGAAAATGAAGCATAGCCTAACTATATGATTTTGTAGGGATGAACTTCCTTTGGCCATGTTATTTTGAGATGACATAATTGTTTGATTAGTATGCTTGAAGTATTATCATTTTTATATCAATATGAACTTTTGTCTTGAACCTTTCGGATCTGAATATTCATACCATGATTAAGAAGATTTACATTGAAATTATGCCAAAGTATCACTCCGCATCAAAAATTCTCTTTTTATCATTTACCTACTTGAGGACGAGCAGGAATTAAGCTTGGGGATGCCTGATACGTCTCCAACGTATCTATAATTTTTGATTGCTCCATGCTACTTTATCTACTGTTTTGGACTATATTGGGCTTTATTTTCCACTTTTATATTATTTTTTGGGACTAACCTATTAATCGGAGGCCCAGCCCAGAATTGCTGTTTTTTGCCTATTTCAGTATTTCGAGGAAACAGAATATCAAACAGAGTCCAAACGAAATGAAACCTTCGGGAACGTGATCTTCTCACCGAACGTGATCCAGGAGACTTGGACCCTACTCCAAGAAGTTTCCGGGGAGGTCACAAGGGTGGAGGGCGCCCCCCCTGGGCGCGCCCCCTGCCTCGTGGGCCCCTCGGAGCTCCACCGACGTGCTCCTTCCTCCTATATATACCTACGTACCCCCATTAGACCAAAGACGGAGCAAAAAACCTAATTCCACCACCGCAACTTCCTGTATCCACGAGATCCCATCTTGGGGCCTGTTCCGGAGCTCCGCCGGAGAGGGCATCCATCACGGAGGGCTTCTACATCAACACCATAGCCCTTCCGATGAAGTGTGAGTAGTTTACTTCAGACCTTCGGGTCCATAGCTAGTAGCTAGATGGCTTCTTCTCTCTTTTTGGATCTCAATACAATGTTCTCCCCCTCTCTTGTGGAGATCTATTCGATGTAATCTTCTTTTTGCAGTGTGTTTGTTGAGATCGATGAATTGTGATTTTATGATCCAACTTATCTATGAATAATATTTGAATCTTCTCTGAATTCTTTTATGTATGATTGAGTTATCTTTGCAAGTCTCTTCGAATTATCCGTTTGGTTTGGCCAACTAGATTGGTAGTTCTTGCAATGGGAGAAGTGCTTAGCTTTGGGTTCAATCTTGCGGTGTCCTTACTCAGTGACAGAAAGAGTTGCAAGGCACGTATTGTATTGTTGCCATCGAGGATAACAAGATGGGGTATTTATCATATTGCATGAATTTATTCCTCTACATCATGTCATCTTGCTTAAGGCGTTACTCAGTTTTTAACTTAATACTCTAGATGCATGCTGGATAGCGGTCGATGAGTGGAGTAATAGTAGTAGATGCAGGCAGGAGGCGGTCTACTTGTCACGGACGTGATGCCTATATACATGATCATACCTAGATAACCTCATAACTATGCTCAATTCTATTAATTGCTCAACAGTAATTTGTTCACCCACCGTAGAATATCTATGCTCTTGAGAGAAGCCACTAGTGAAACCTATGGCCCCCGGGTCTATTCTCATCATATCAATCTCCATTACTTTATTTTACTTGTTTTGCTTTTACTTTTCACTTTGCATCTTTATACCAAAAATACCAAAAATATTATCTCTATCAGATCTCACTCTCGTAAGTGACCGTGAAGGGATTGACAACCCCTAAGCGTTGGTTGCGAGTTGCTACCGTTTTGTGCAGGTACGAGGGACTTGCGCGTGACCTCCTACTGGATTGATACCTTGGTTCTGAAAAACTGAGGGAAATACTTACGCTACTGCGCTGCATCACCCCCTCCTCTTCGGGGAAAACCAATGCTAGCTCGAGACGTAGCAGACGCACAATTCGGGACCCCCTACCCGAGATCCGCCGGTTTTGACACCGACATTGGTGCTTTCATTGAGAGTTCCTCTGTATCGTCGCCATTAGGCTTGATGGCTCCTTCAATCATCGATAGCGATGTCGTCCAGGGTGAGACTTTTCTCCCCAGACAGATTTTTGTATTCGGCGGCTTCGCACTGCGGGCCAACTCGCTTGGCCATCTAGAGCAGATCAGAAGTTACGCCCCTGGCCATCAGGTCAGGTTTGGAAGCTTAAACTACGCGACCGATATCCGCGGAGACTTGATCTTCGACGGATTCGAGCCCCTGCCGAGTGCGCCACACGGACTCGATGAGCATGATTTAGCTCTACCATTAGATAGTGTTCAGGAGATCGCACCGACAACTACTCCGACCCTCAATTCGGAACCAGTTGCGCCATCCATGGACGGGTGGATAGACCCTGCCACGGAGGTCGTATCCTCAGCGGCGATTGAGCCGAATATCGACCTTACCTTTCACGAGAGTCGTGTTGCCGAACTGCCGGATCCTTCTCCGGCCATGGACTCCGAAATGCCTGTGCTCGTGCCTATCGAATCCGGCTGGGCGCCGATCATGGAGTTTACATCCATGGATATTTTTCAGCACTCGCCCTTCGGCAACATACTGAACTCATTAAGGTCTCTCTCCTTGTTAGGAGAATCCTGGCCGAACTATGTCCGGTAGGATTGGGATGCGGATGACGAAGAAATTCGCCGCCCACCCACCACCCACTTAATAGCCACTGTCGACGATCTAACCGACATGCTGGACTTTGACTCCGAAGACATCGACGGTATGGACGATGATGCAGGAGACGAACAGGAACCACTGTCACACAGGGCACTTGACGCCCACTTCATCATATGATGTATACATGGTGGACACACCCAAAGAAAACGACGACGACGAACGGAAGGACGCAACGAAGGGTGGTCCCCTCGAAAAGCAGTCAAAACGGTAGCGCAAGCGCCACTCCAAATCCCGCCTCAGCAGAAACAACGGTCATATAGACCCAGCGATAGAGCAGGGTGAACCATCGCCCGACCAGGGCAACACGGAGAATCAAACCAAACAACCCGACTCCGTCGAAGATAACAGTCTGGACGACATCACACCAGACAGGCACCCGGAGCAACAGAATGCCCATCAAAGGCTGGTTGCCACTGCGAGGAGTCTGAAAAAGCAGAAGCAAAGGCTCAGGGCTGCACAAGACACACTCAAAATCAGATGGAGTGAAGTACTCAACACTGCAGCGAAGTACGGTAGTAATCGCCACCCCAAGAGCTACCCAAAGCGAAAGTTGCTACCTGAATTCGATGAGGAGGCCTTAGATCCTCCGCAACTAAAAAATAAAACGGCAATCCGGTCGGATAGACGACCTCGTGGCCAATATAGAGCGGCAAACGACGCCGCACTTAAGCGTGTACGCGATCCACGCGAGGGCTCGCATCAAAAGGACGGCACAACCAGATCCATCTACAGACCACGCAAGCACGCTCCAGCATGCAATGCAACACAACAAACATCCGAATGCCACGGTACACCCAAATACAGGGGTGCCGCACACCCCCTATGTTTCACCGGCGAGGTGCTGGACCATGAATTTCCAAAGGGATTCAAACCCGTAAACATAGAGGCGTACGACGGAACAACAGACCCTGGGGTCTGGATTGAGGACTACATCCTCCATATCCATATGGCTCGAGGAGACAATCTCCACGCCATCAAGTACTTACCCCTCAAGCTCAAAGGGCCAGCTCGGCACTGGCTTAAAAGCCTCCCCGAAAACTCCATCGGAAGCTGGGAAGAGCTCGAAGACGCTTTTCGGGCAAATTTTCAAGGGACCTATGTCCGACCACCGGATGCAGACGATTTAAGTCATATAACTCAACAGCTTGGCGAGTCAGCCCAAAAGCTTTGGAACAGGTTCCTCACTAAAAAGAACCAAATAGTCGACTGTACGGACGCTGAAGCCTTAGCAGCTTTTAAGCATAGCGTTCGAGACGAATGGCTTGCCAGACACCTCGGCCAAGAAAAGCCGAGAACAATGGCAGCATTAACAAGCCTCATGACCTGCTTTTGCGCGGGCGAGGACACCTGGTTAGCCCGATGCAGCACCAGCGACCCAAGTACATCCGAAGTCAGGGATGGAAACGGGAAATCACGACGCAGCAAAAATAAGCGCCGGAATAAAGAAGATAGCCCGAAGAGCGCATCGGTAAACGCCGGATTCAGAAGCTCTCGGCCAGGTCAGCAAAAGCCGCCCTCCAAAGGCAACAGAGACGAACTGTCCAACCTAAACAAAATTCTGGACCAAATATGTCAGATCCATAGCACCCCCGATAAACCTGCAAATCATACCCACAGAGAATGTTGGGTCTTCAAGCAGTCCGGCAAGCTCAACGCCGAACACAAGGGGCAGGATACACCAAGCGAAGACGAGGATGAGCCTCGCAAGAAAAACAGTCAACGTGTTACACGTGATAAAGGGGAGAAACAAAGTAGCACCCCTAGAGAAACATGCCCCGGGGCCTATCACCACAGAGCTCCACCACTGGTCGTCCCAACCTATCACCTTCGACCATCGGGATTACTCGGCAAGTATCCGGCATGCAGGATGGGCTGCCTTGGTATTAGATCCAATAATTGACGGATACCACTTCACACAAGTCCTAATGGACGGCGGCAGCAGTTTAAATCTGATATATCAGGGCACAGTCCGCAAAATGGGGATAGACCCAACAAAACTTTGCCGCAGCAATGCTACCTTTAAAGGAGTAACGCCAGGCCCAGAGGCTCATTGCACGGGCTCCCTACTACTAGAGGTTATATTCGGCTTCCCCGATAACTTCCGCAGCGAAAATTTAACCTTCCACATTGCTCCGTTCCAAAGTGGCTATCAAGCACTACTCGGACGCGAAGCTTTCGCTCGCTTTAACACAATACCGCATTACGCTTCCCTCACACATAAGATGCCCAGTCCACGCGGCATCATTATAGTAAATGGAAATATTGAGCGCTCCTTGTGCACCAAAGACAGTGTGGCCGCCTTGGCAGCCGCACACTAAACGGCCTCACCAACTCAAGCATTTGACAGGTCGTTAAGACCACGGACGCGGTTAGACAAGTCCGGCGCAGCTATATGTAGTTAATACAGGTTTGATGGTCATACCCCTAGTACAATACAAGGGGCTCAACGCGTGCAAACAAGTGGCAATTAGGCTCAATCTTACTTATATTGAATTGTACATGGTTTCTTTAGTATAACCTACCTTTTTGCACGACAACTTTTCAACTAAGTTCCTCTCTTTTACAGATGACCATCGTGCTACACCCGTCCAAGATACGGCACAACGGAGACACAGGCGCAGACGTGCAGCAGGGACCCGTTCCAAGGATTCTTTTTAGATTAAGACCCTGCGTAAACCTTTTTTACTGTCTCTTCTTGATACACATCCCTCGGATTCTCAGTACAATTGAGAAGGATGCTAACGTCTTGGCATGTGGCCACGTCAGAATAATGCACGTACCTGGACACCAGGGGCTTATTACAAAGGGCACTGTTTAGGCCCGGTTTACACCATAAAGACCGAATGCCTTAGGGAGTGTTCGGCGTCGCGAGTTTGGCCTTATATGCATCAGCTCCAAATCATGTCTTTGGTCAAATGTTGGGTTTGCCCGGCTCCTGTGTTTTGCTGCCTTATGTTCCGCTCTATCGGCTAAGGCGGTACCAGGAGAACTACTGCATTTGTGCCCTGGTTCATCCGGACGAGCACCTCAGTAGAGACTGGTCAACCACTCGATGACCTATTGGAATCTTTGGGATTCCTCCGTCTTAACGAAGGGCCGTTTTCCGGCCAGGCATGTACGCACCCTAAATCCGGATGAGTGCGGAGCCACCAGGGGCTATATAGTAGCCCCACTCTCAAACTCCTCTGGCTAAGTGAAAGTGTTAAAGCATTATAGTCCGGTTGCCTAGTTTGCTGCGCTATCACCTCCTTAATGGACCAAGATGTTGGATCAAGTGTGAACACGCGTCTTCTACGAACACCCCCGCATTATATGCGTGGGGGCTGAAGCCGACGACTTTAATCTTTCACGTTAAACACATGTATACATAAACGGCCGCACAGGAGGCATCATAATACTTTCGGGCAAAAGTATAAATACAGCCTTGATAAATTTAATAAAACATTGTTTTTACAATGGGAATACATATCACTCAAACATAATATTCTTCAAGCACTGGGCCTCTATCAAACGAGCGCCTTCAAGAACTTCTTCAAAGTAGTGCTTGGCAGCCACCCGGCCTATGGCCGAACCCTGCGCCGTGACTGTGGTGGCATCCATCTCCGCCCAGTATGTTTTGACATGGGCAAGGGCCATCCGCGAGCCTTCTATGCACGCCGACCTCTTCATTGCATTAATGCGCGGCACCGCACCAAGGAACTGCTGCACCAAACTAAAATAGTTGTTCGGCTTTGGCCTTTCCGGCCACAGATGATCCACAACAGACCTCATGGCGAGTCTGGACAATCTATTCAGCTCGGCCCATTCGGCAAGCTGATCAGTCAGGGGAAGCGGACGCTCTGGAACGTTAAATTGCGACCAGAATAGCTTGTCCACTTCACGATCTGTTTGATCTTGGAAGTATTCGGCCGCATCAACAGCACTCGCCGCCAGGTCCAGATACGCGTCTGCCGAACTCCACAGCCGGTCCAGAGGGGCATATCGAGGATCTCCAAACTTCCTCCGCAGCATAAAGGGCTTCCCAGCCACAATATCCCCGGCTTCACGAAGTTCCTCCTTCCTCGCTTTCATGGCAGAGCGGGTGTCCTTGGTCGCCATCGTGGCCTTCTCCAGGTCCTTCGCCTTCGCCTGGTTTTCTTCTTCAAGAAGCTGGCAACGGTCGGCAGTATCTTTTAACTTTATAGCCATCTTGGCCATTTGTTCTTTGCTCTCGCTATGCGCGGCCTTCTCGGCTCTCAGCTCTTCGGCCGCCTTCAAAGCGTCCGCATTACTACTCCTTGCTTGCTCCTTGGCTCGGGCAAGCTCCGCACGCAGGGCCTCCATGGTGGCAGCTCCATCTACAGTCACAGCATATTAAAGATACTGGCATCACGCTGCTCTTACTATGTGACATTCACCAGAAACATCACCTACCCTGTGCCTCGTCAAGCCACTTGTTAACAAGCTCGATGTCGGCATCCGCCGCATCCAGTTGCCGCTTTAGTTCGGCAACCCCATCAGTCCGGCTAGCCACCGGAGCTTCAACCACCTGCACATAAAGGCGGTCTGGTTATTACCTGGGACTATGATCCTCTATTTGCTGCCATTCTCGACGACAACCAGAGTCTCAGGGGCTACTATCTACACAGGGCACACCTAAAAATGTGTGGTACTATATCATTTCACGTACCTCAAAGCCCGTCAGTAGACTCATAAAGGCTTCATGCAACCCGCTTTCGGTGGACGAAATCATTTAAATCACCATACCCATCAATGTACGGTGATCTTCTGAGATAGTCGCTTGCTCTAGCAGATCCTTCAGTACGTCCGACAACATACCAGATGGTGTCGGACTCTTTTGATTGCTCTCTTCAAGAGTCGGATACTGGGGACTTCGGGTGGCCATAGGATTACCTTCTGGCCTTGCTGGATCAGGAGAAAACCTCCGTGACGACACTTCAAGGTCGCCCGCTTCTTGAGCTGGGGAGTCCGAGGGAGGCGTTTCGCTCTCCATCATCTCCGGAAGAAGATCCCCGAAGACGAGCTCTGCTGAGAAGGACTAAGATCCGAACTGCAAGATAAATGCTTCGATTATTTTCCTCAGAGGTAAAGTAGTATATCTTCAGTATTAAGTACTTTTTGATTACTTACAGCTCGTTAGAGGGCTGATCCCCGCGCGGACTTTGTGCGGCCAGAGCACCCTCCGAGGCAGGACCCTCCGGTGGAGATTTCTTCTCCCGTTTGGAAATCTTGGTTTCCGGATCTTCAGAGGTAACCCTCTTCCTTCCCCGGGGCGAGAGAATGTCAGATTCTTCCCCTTGGTTATCCTCCCTCACGGAGGCACTCATTCCCTCGTTTGGAATAGGTAACGGTGGGGGCCCGCTTTCGCTCTCTTTGTCCCCCCCTTCATCTTCCTTTGAGGGCACCGGGCGAGGTGCTGGCTCGAGCATTTTTTCCAGCATCGGATTGTCCAAGCCTTCAGGAAGGGGGGCCGAACACCGGATCATCTTCGCCTTTGCTATCCAGTCCTGGTCAAGGAGCAATTCTTCAAAATGATGTCATGATAAATAAAAAGACAGTGTGTCGGCTAGGGGATCACTTACTTGGGCCGCGGTGCGGTTGCTGCTCACGCCCATGTCCTCGGTAGTGTCCGGACACTCTATTTGGGGTGCGCAGAACGATTTGTACATCTCCTCGTGCGTCATGCCGAGGAAATTCTGAATAGTGCGTGGTCCTTCCGGGTTGAATTCCCACATGCGTAGGGGCTGGCATTTGCAAGGCTGGACTCGATGAACAAGCATGACTTGCATTACCATAACCAGACAGAAATCTCCCTCGAAGAGATCTTGGATACGGCTCTGCAGTATTGGCACGTCCTTGGCTGGACCCCAGCTCAGCCCCCTGCTGATCCATGACATCAGTTGTGGTGGAGGGCCCGAGCGAAAGGTGGGGGAAGCTACCCACTTGGCACTTCTGGGAGCTGTGACGTAAAACCACTCATGTTGTCATAATCCGGACACCTCTAGAAAGGAACCCTTTGGCCATGGAGTGCCCGCGATCTTTCTTATTAATGCGCCTCCGCACGCTGCGTGCTGCCCCTCGACCATCTTCGGCTTCACGTCAAAGGTCTTGAGCCACAGGCCGAAGTGAGGGGTAATGCGGAGGAAGGCCTCACATACGACAATAAATGTCGATATGTGAAGAAGGGAATCCGGGGCCAGATCGTGAAAATCTAGCCCGTAATAGAACATCAGACCCCTAACAAAGGGATCCAGAGTGAGGCCTAGTCCTCGGAGGAAGTGAGAGATGAACACGACGTTCTCGTTGGGTTCGGGAGTAGGGACGACCTGCCCTCGTGCATGCAGCCGATGCGAAACTTCGGCGGTCAGGTATCTGGCCTCCCTCAACTTTTTGATATCCTCCTCCGTGACGGAGGAAGGCATCCACCGGCCTTGAAGGCTGGATCCGGACATGATTGAAGGTCCGAAGCACCTGACCTGGGCTTTGGATGTTAGAACTCGAGGCGGGGGAAGGATTTGATTGAGCACGGGAGGGAAAAAAGTAAAAGCCTTGTCCCTTTATAAAGAGGGTGAATATCAAGCGTCCTCCTCGTGGCCGTTTGGGACTTGCCTAAAATCTAGGAGTCCTAGGAACGGTTGGGTTACCCACGTCCGTATTGATGAGAATCCTGTAATAAGGGGAACACGATCTTTGCTTTGATAAGACATGTCAGGAAACCGCCTCGCGTTATGTGCGGGGCTGGTTAAAGAGAAACGGTTCAAATAATTACCGGGCCATGGCATGATGTCATGCAGCCAAAACGCGTCAGCAGATTAGATTTGTGGAAATATAATTCTCTCTACGGTGGTATGTGGAGCTTATTTTGCAGGGTCGGACACTATCCTTGTATTCAAACTCTTCTATGGTGTATTCGGAGGAGGAACCCGCCTTGCAATGCCGAAGACAACACTGTGCGCCGGACTCATGGTCATTGAAGCCTGGTTCAGGGGCTACTTAGGGAGTCCTGGATTAGGGGGTCTCCGGACAGCCGGACTATATCCTTTGGCCTGACTGTTGGAGTATGAAGATACGAGATTGAAGACTTCGTCATGTGTCCGGATGGGACTCTACTTGGCGTGGAAGGCAAGCTAGGCAATACAGATATGTATATCTCCTCCTTTGTAACCGACCTTGTGTAACCCTAGCCCCCTCCGGTGTCTATATAAACCAAAGGGTTCTAGTCCGTAGGACAACGGACAATCATACCATAGGCTAGCTTCTAGGGTTTAGCCTCTCCGATCTCGTGGTAGATCAACTCTTGTACTACTCATATCATCAAGAATAAATCAAGAAGGACATAGGGTTTTACCTCCATCAAGAGGGACCGAACTTGGGTAAAACATCGTGTCCCCTGCCTCCTGTTACCATCCGCCTTAGACGCACAGTTCGGGACCCCCTACCTGAGATCCGCCGGTTTTGACACCAACAACGGTCATCACCGGGAGTGGTCCTGATTATTGTCACTTCGGGGTTGCCGGATCATAACACATAGTAGGTGACTATAGACTTGCAAGATAGGATCAAGAACTCTCATATATTGATGAAAACACAATAGGTTCAAAAATGAAATCATGGCACTCGGGCCCTAGTGACAAGCATTAAGCATAGCGAAGTCATAGCAACATCAATCTCAGAACATAGTGGATACTAGGGATCAAACTCTAACAAAACTAACTTGATTACATGATAAATCTCATCCAACCCATCACCGTCCAGCAAGCGTACGATGGAATTACTCACGCACGGCGGTGAGCATCATGAAATTGGTGATGGAGGATGGTTGATGATGACGATGGCAACGGATTCCCCTCTCCGAAGCCCCGAACGGACTCAAGATCAGCCCTCCCGAGAGAGTTTAGGGCTTGGCGGCGGCTCCGTATAGTAAAATGCGATGAATCCTTCTCCCTGGTTTTTTGTCCCCGAAAGTGAATATATGGAGTCAGGGTTGAGGTCGGTGGAGCGTCAGGGGGCCCACGAGGCAGGGGGCACGCCCAGGGGGGTAGGGCACGCCCCCCACCCTCGTGGACAGGTGGAGGCCCCCCTGACGTGGATCTTCCTTCCAGTATTTTTTATATATTCCAAAAATAATTCTCCGTTGATTTTCAGGTCATTCCGAGAACTTTTATTTCTACACAAAAATAACACCATGGCAATTCTGCTGAAAACAACATCAGTCCGGGTTAGTTCCATTCAAATCATGCAAGTTAGAGTCCAAAACAAGCGCAAAAGTGTTTGGAAAAGTAGATACGACGGAGATGTATCAGTAATCGAGTTAGTTTTGTTAGGGCATGATCCCTAGTATCCACTATGTTCTTAGATTGATGTTGCTATGACTTTGCCATGCTTAATGCTTGTCACTTTGGGCCCAGGTGCCATGATTTCAGATCTGAACCCTTTATGAATTCATCATTATATCTATGTTTTAGATCCGATCTTGCAAGTTATAGTCACCTACTACAGTTGTGATCCGGCAACCCTGGAGTGACAACAACCGGGCCCACTCCCGGTGATGGCCGTAGTTTGAGGAGTTCATGTATTCACTATGTGTTAATGCTTTGTTCCGGTTCTCTATTAAAAGGAGGACTTAATATCCCTTAGTTTCCAATATGGACCCCGCTGCCACGGGAGGGTAGGACAAAAGATGTCATGCAAGTTCTTTTTATAAAGCACGTATGACTATTTACGGAATACGTGCCTACATTATATCGATGAACTAGAGCTAGTGCCGTATCGCCCTAGGTTATAACTGTCACATGATGAATATCATCCAACAAGTCACCGATCCAATGCCTACGAATTTATCCTTATTGATCTTGCTGCATTACTACTACTATCATCACTATTACACTTGCTACAAACTACTGCTATCACTGTTACTGTTACCTTGCTGTTGTCACTACTATCAAAACTATCATATTATTGTGCTACTGATTACTTGCTACAGATAATTAATCTCCAGGTGTGGTTGAATTGACAACTCGGCTGCTAATACCTTCAAATATTCTTTGGCTCCCCTTGTGTCGAATCTATAAATTTGGGTTGAATACTCTACCCTCGAAAACTATTGCGATCCCCTATACTTGTGGGTTATCATGGTGTCTAGATTGGATCTGGTGGTTCTAGACTCTGCGGCGGCTGGATGAATATTTCATCAACTCCTGTAGGGTTCTGGGATTTTTGGGGTATTTATAGAGCAAAGAGGCAGTCCGGGGGGCACCCGAGGTGGGCACAACCCACCAGGGCGCGCCTGGGCCTCCTGGCGCGCCCTGGTGGGTTGTCCCCTCCTCGGGACTCCCCCCAGGTGCAACCAGGGCCCATCTTCTTCCTTTTGGTCCATAAAAAATCATCATAAAGTTTCGTGGCATTTGGACTCCATTTGATATTGATTTCATGTGATGTAAAAAACAAGGAAAAAAGCAACTGGCACTTGGCACTATGTCAATAGGTTAGTACCAAAAAATGATATAAAATGATTATAAAACATCCAAGATTGATAATAAAACAGCATGGAACAATCAAAAATTATAGATGCATTGGAGACGTATCAGGAGGTCAAGGACCAAAGAGGAAACCCTCCTCCCATCTAGGAGGGGGGGGTCAAGGAGGAAGAAGAAGGAGGGGGCTCTCTCCCCCTCTCTCCCGGTGGCGCCGGAGTGCCGCCGGGGCAAGGATCATGACGGTGATCTACGCCAACAACCTCGCTACCGTCAACCCCAACTTTCTCCCCCTCTATGAAGCGGTGCAACACATCTTCTCCCTGCTGTAATCTCTACTTAAACATGGTGCTCAACGCTATATAGTATTATCCAATGATATGTGGCTATCCTATGATGTTTGAGTAGATCCATTTTGTCCTATGGGTTAATTGATGATCGTGATTGGTTTGAGTTATATGTTTTATTTGGTGATGTCCTATGGTGCTCCCCGTGTTGCACAAGCGTGAGGGATTCCCGCTGTAGGGTGTTGCAATAGTTAATGATTCTCTTATGGTGGGTGGCTAGAGTGAAACTTACACCCGAGTAAGTGGGTTGTTGTGTATGGTAGTAAAGAGGACTTGATACTTTAATGCTATGGTTGGATTTTACCTTAATGATCTTTAGTAGTTGCGGATGCTTGCTAGAGTTCCAATCATAAGTGCATATGATCCAAGTAGAGAAATTATGTTAGCTCATGTCTCTCCCTCGTATAAAATTGCAATAATGATTACCGATCTAGTTATCAATTGCCTAGGGACAAATAACTTTCTTGTGACAAAAAGCTCTCTACTAAACAACTAACTTTATTATCTTGCAATTTACTCGTAGTTTTATTCTTTCTAAGTACATCTAGTTTTATTCTTGCAAACCTTTCCCACTACACCTACAAAGTACTTTTAGTTTTATTATTTTTCTAGGTAAAGCAAACATTAAGTGTGCATAGAGTTGTATTGGGGGTCGATAGAACTTGAGAGAATACAAATCCTACCTTTAGCTCCTCGTTGGGTTTGACACTCTTACTTATCGAGAAATGCTACAATTGATCCCCTATACTTGTGGGTTATCAGTATCACACACATCTTGTTAAGTTGAACTGTTTCTGTTGTCTTGGCTCATCACAAACAGTTCATCCGAGTGAATTGTATGCCATCTATCGCACACACCTTAATCTGGCTGACCGTTTCTGTTGTGTTTCCTAATCACAAATAGTTTATCCGAGTAAACTGTATGATGTATATCGCACACACCTTCATTTCGCTGACCGCTTCTATTGTTATGCTCATCGCAAATGGTTCATATGGATGAGATGTACGCCATGTATCGCACACGTAACTCTAATCTGAATCGTGTTTGATGTCTCCACCATCAAAAATAGTTTGTATCATTTTTGACGGGTTTTTTACACCACCATTTGTGATTAATAATGCATCACACATAGTTTCGTCGAAGGATCTTTGATTGTAGTGTCGCGTTAGGAGCATCCTGCAGTAGTGCACAGATGCCATCTGTTTTCAACTCTTGGTTCCCCATACACAAAGGTTCCCCTCCCAGAAATACCAGATCCACCATCCAAAATATTAACATCAATGTACCTGTTGCATGCATCAAGTACAATCACTAATAAATACTCATCCCAGAAAAGTGCCGAACCTCCACTTCTTTCGTCACTACTCACTGCATGGAAACCTATCAGACCTAGTCTCAATCTTAACTTCTCAACTTTATCTAAAGCTTGTATAGTTTCACAAAGAAAGACAAGCTTGGGGTTATTGGCTTTAGAGAGGGCCAATACCTCACAAACTACACA
>NC_041380.1:259711334-259894532 GCF_002162155.2 Triticum dicoccoides
TGGGGAACGTAGTATTTCAAAAAAAATCATATGATCACACAACATCTATCTAGGAGAAGCATAGCAACGAGTGGGGAGAGTGTGTCCACGTACCCTTGTAGACCGAAAGCGGAAGCGTTTAGTAATGCGGTTGATGTAGTCGAACGTCTTCGCGATCCAACCAATCCAAGTACCGAACGCGCGGCACCTCCGTGATCTGCACACTTCAGCTAGGTGACGTCCCTCGAACTCTTGATCCAGTTGAGGCCAAGGGAGAGTTTCGTCAGCACGACGGGGTCGTGACGGTGATGATGAAGTTACTCGCGCAGGGCTTCACTTAAGCACTACGACGATATGACCGAGGTGTAAAACTGTGGATGGGGGCACTGCACATGGCTAAAAGATCAACTTGTGTGTCTATGGGGTGCCCCCCTCCTCTATATATAAAGGAGGGGAGGAGAAGGCGGCCGACCTAGGAGGCGCGCCATAGAGGGGAGTCCAACTAGGACTCCCAATCCTAGTTGGACTCCCTTTCTCTTTCCGGAGAAGGGGAAAGAGGCAAGGGAGAGGAAGAGGAGAAGGAAAGGGACGGCGCCCCCCTCCCTAGTCCAATTCGGACTCCCTATAGGGAGGGAGCGCGGCTGCCCCTTGTGGGCTGCCTCCCCTCTTACCTATGGCCCATGTATGCCCAATCTTCCCCTGGGGGGTTCCGGTAACCTCCTGGTACTCTAGAAAAATGCCCGAATCACTCGGAACCATTCCGATGTTCGAATGCAACCTTCCAATATATGAATATTTACCTCTCGACCATTTAGAGACTCCTCGTCATGTCCGTGATCTCATCCGAGACTCTGAACAATCTTCTGTCATCAAATCACATAACTCATAATACAAATCGTCATAGAACATTAAGCGTGCGGACCCTACGGGTTCGAGAACTATGTAGACATGACCAAGACACATCTCCAGTCAATAACTAATTGCGGAACCTGGATGCTCATATTGGCTCCTACATATTCTACGAAGATCTTTATCGGTCAAACCACATAACAACATATGTTGTTCCCTTTGTCATCGGTATGTTACTTGCCCGAGATTCGTTCGTCGGTATCATCATACCTAGTTCAATCTCGTTACCGGCAAGTCTCTTTACTTGTTCCGTAATGCATCATGAAGGAAATATGCCCTAGAGGCAAAAATAAAGTTATTATTTATTTCATTATATCATGATAAATGTTTATTATTCATGCTAGAATTGTATTAACCGGAAACTTAGTACATGTGTGAATACATAGACAAACAGAGTGTCACTAGTATGCCTCTACTTGACTAGCTCGTTAGCCATAGACATGAGTTGTCATTTGATTAACAGGATCACATCATTAGAGAATGATGTGATTGACTTGACCCATTCCGTTAGCTTAGCACGATGATCGTTTAGTTTGTTGCTACTGCTTTCTTCATGACTTATACATGTTCCTTTGACTATGAGATTATGCAACTCCCAAATATCGGAGGAACACTTTGTGTGCTACCAAACGTCACAACGTAACAGGGTGATTATAAAGGTGCTCTACAGGTGTCTCCGATGGTACTTGTTGAGTTGGCATAGATCGAGATTAGGATTTGTCACTGTAACACCCACGATGCGGCTATATCTCCCACGTGCCGGAGCATGACTTAGAGGCATAACCGCATTATAGGCATGTCGCAAGAGGGGTAATCTTTACACATCCCATGTACTGAATATGAAAGGGATAAAGAGTTGGCTTACAATCGCCACTTCACACAATACATAAATATAGCATTACATCATCCAGAATACAATCAAGGTCCGACTACGGAACCAAATAAAGAAAGACAACCCCTAATGCATAGATCCCCGGTCGCCCCAACTGGGCTCCACTACTGATCGTGTGGAATGGAAACATAGTAACGTCCTGAGTCCTCGTCGAACTCCCACTTGAGTTCGGTCGCATCCCCTGGAATGACATCATCGGCACCTGCATCTGGTTTTGGAAGTAATCTGTGAGTCACGGGGACTCAGCAATCTCACACCCTCGCGATCAAGACTATTTAAGCTCATGGGTAGGAAAAGGCAGTGAGGTGGAGCTGCATCAAGCACTAGCATATATGGTGGCTAACATACGTGAATGAGAGCGATAAGAGAAGGCAAAGCACAGTCGTGAACTAGAAGTGATCAAGAAGTGATCCTGAAACTACTTACGTTCAAACATAACTCCAAAGCCGTGTTCACTTCCTGGACTCTGTCGAGAAGAGACCATCACGGCTACACACGCGGTTGATGCATTTTAATTAAGTTAAGTGTCAAGTTCTCTACAACCGGACATTCACAAATTCCCATCTGCCCATAACCGCGGGCACGGCTTTCAAAAGTTCAAAACCCTACAAGGGTGTCCCAACTTAGCCCATCACAAGCTCTCACGGTCAACGAAGGATATTCCTTCTCCCAGGACGACCCGATCAGACTCGGAATCCCGGTTACAAGACATTTCGACAATGGTAAAACAAAACCAGCAAAGCCGCCCGATGCACCGACATCCTGATAGGAGCTGCACATATCTCGTTCTCAGGGCAACACCGGATGAGCGCTCCGTACAACTAAAACCAGCCCTCGAGTTTCCCCGAGGTGACGCTGTAAAGGACTCTAGTTCAGACCAACACTTAGAGAAGCACTGTCCCGGGGGGTTAAAATAAAGATGACCCTTGAGTCTGCAGAACCCAAGGGAAGGTGATAGGTTGTTAGTGCAAATGTAAAACCAAGGTTGGGCCTTGCTGGAGGATTTTTATTCAAGGCGAACTGTCAAGGGGTTCCCATTATAACCCAACCGCGTAAGGAACGCAAAAAACGGGAACATAACACCGGTATGACGGAAACTAGGGCGGCAATAGTGGAACGAAACACCAGGCATAAGGCCGAGCCTTCCACCCTTTACCCAAGTATATAGATGCATTAATTAAATAAGAGATATTCTGATATCCCAACATATAAACATGTTCCAACAAGGAACAAACTGCAATCTTCACCTGCAACTAGCAACGCTATAAGAGGGGCTGAGCAAAGCGGTAACATAGCCAAACAACGGTTTGCTAGGAAAGGTGGGTTAGAGGCTTGACATGGCAATATGGGAGGCATGATATAGCAAGTGGTAGGTATCACGGCATAGCAAAAGAGCGAGCAACTAGCAAGCAAAGATAGAAGTGATTTCGAGGGTATGGTCATCTCGCCTGCAAAGTTCTCCGAGTTGACGAAAGCTTGATCCTCGTAAGCGTACTCTACGGGTTCCTCGATCACGAACTCATCTCCCGGCTCTACCCAAGGCAAGAACACAAGCAAAGGAAACAACAATCAACCACGGTGCAATGCACAAGCAACATGATGCAAAACATGGCATGCTATGCGAGATGTGGTATGCAATGCATATGCGTGCTCCGGAAGGAAAAGACTGAACCAGGCATCAACTTGGAAAACCAAGTGCACCGCTGGAAAGATGAGATGATTTTGGTCGAAATCGATATAAAGATCACCGGAATCGGATGCACGGTTTGCAAATGGCAAGCAAAACAAGAATGGCACAATTCTGCGATTAACAGCATGATGCCATCTAGAATGCAACAAGAAACTAAGATACTGCACTCCACCATAGCAACAAAGCACATGGAAGTGATCTACACAAGATGCTTGACAAAATATGAACACTGAGTTACGGCTAAATCACACAAGAGCAGGTTCAAACAAGCATGGCAAAAGTGCAAAAGATAACAGCATCACAGACTTAGTGAAAATACTAACATGACAGGAATTAACATCAGGAAGCAATGTTTAGAGCAAGATAATAACATGCTAAAGGATCATAACATAGCAAAACAAGGCATGGCATGAATCTACTCAAAGCATATAACAAAAGTCTCTTACTGACCATAAGCCAAAAAGGATCAGAAGATATGATGGCACCCATGTAAACATAGCAAGTTTAGTTAACAGATTCAGACTTAGCAGAAAACTGGACATGGCAAAACAGAGTTACGTAGGCATGTTTGCGACATCGATGCACTGACCACAAGGCATTGCATGACAAACTAAGCATACACCCAGCAAGAAGACATGTTCAAGAAGCTAACCATGGCAAGAACCATCTCATAGCATGCATGGATCAACTACAACAACCTTGGCAAAATTGATTAACACGTAAACAATCTGCCAGGAACATTTTATAGCAAAAGTAGAGCAAGATTGAGTCATTCTAGGGTACTCCATAAATGCAAACAAAGACATGGATGGATAGAGCACAACCATATTCTCAAATCATCCTTACTGAACATGCTCAAAAGAGGCATGGATCACTCTGTAGCAACATGAATACATGGCATAAAAATAACATCAGGGAAAATGACTTAGAAGAATTTTAAGTCCCTGAAATTAGCAACATCACGAGAGCTACTTTGCATGCTTGTGCTAGTCACCACATTGATCACAAAAAATACATGGCATACACCCCTGTAAAGGTGGCATGGCATAGCCCAAAACAAATGTAGAGCTCAAGTCCATAGGAGGCACACAATAATCATGGCAAAAATGACAAATCCTCATAATCTGATAAGAAACAGGAACTAACATTTTATAGCACTCTTGCAACAGTCATTAGGGCATCAACATGGACTCAAACAAGCATGGTGCAATGGAACAAAATGAAGAGCACATCATGATAAACATTACAATATATCATGCATGCAAAACGGAGCTACGGTCACGGAGATATAGCATGTTGAACAGGGCTATAAAATGTCACAGATCTGGGACTAAGCAGTTTTTTTCACCTTGCGCAAAAAACTGGCAGGTCGGGGTTGGCTCCTTCTCTCGTACAGAACTGCGGCATGGAAGTCAACGCCGGTGGGGTGGAGGCGTGGGACTCCGGCGAGGGTCGGGGAGGCCGGGGATGGGTGGATCCGGGCATGGGGAACCCATTCCCGACGTTGAGGCGACTTGGGGCGGCGCGAGTGCGGAGATCGAGGCGGCCATGGAAGCTCCTGGTATAGAGAGAGAGAGAGAGAGAGAGAGAGAGAGATGCGTGAGGGAGAGAGAGAACAAGAGAGAGAGCAGATGGGAGAAGGAGAGGCACGAGGGCAGGGGAGGCGGCGCCTGGCCTGCTGGAGGTCTCCGTCGGCGGCGGGGACGGCGCTTGTCGCCGGCGAGGGCGAGATGCGGCGGCGCTCGGGATCTCTCTCGATCCTATCGAGCAGAGCTGCGGGGGCTGGGAGGCGAGCGGGGCGCGGGAGCCCGGGCGGCGGCGATTCAGGCCCGAGCGGGCTCGCGATGGGCTCGGCGGGCCTCGGCGGGGTGGAGCGGGGCGACTGGCGGTGGAGCGCCACTTGGCACGCTCCGGTTGGAGGAGAGCTGCGGCGGTGACGTGTCGTGCAGTGATTGGCCCGGACGACGTGTCCGGCGAACAAGTCCGACGCGGATGGACATGTCCGGCGGTGCGAGGAGGAAGATGACTAGGGTTTCGTCCGCGAATTTTGACGGGGTGCACATATATATAGCTAGGAGGAGGTAGGAGTGTCCAAATGAGGTGCGGTTTTCGCCCACGCGATCGTGATCGAATGGCCGAGAGGATGGAGGGGGTTTGGATGGGTTATTGGGCCACTTGGAGGGGTGTTGGGCTGCAACACACACGAGGCCTTTACGGTTCCCCGATTAACCGTTGGAGTATCAAACGAAGTCCAAATGGCACGAAACTTGACAGGCGGTCTACCAGTGGTGAACCAAGGCCGCTTGGAAAATCTCAATCCATTCCGAGAAAGTTTAACACCCGCACACGAAAAGAGACAAAAGGGAGCGCCGGAGGACATAGGAGCGCCAGATTGCAAAACGGACAACGGGGAAAATGCTCGGATGCATGAGACGAACACGTATGCAAATGCGATGCACATGATGACATGATATGAAATGCATGACATGCAAACAAATGACAAGGCAACAACAGCGAATAACTGGAAGACACCTGGCGCAACGGTCTCGGGGCATTACAGTCACTCAGATTGTTGGATAGGTATCTCTGGGCCCTCTCGGTAATGCACATCACTGTAAGCCTTGCAAGCAATGTGACTAATGAGTTAGTTGCAGGATGATGCATTACAGAACGAGTAAAGAGACTTGCCGGTAACGAGATTGAACTAGGTATTGAGATACCGACGATCGAATCTTGGGCAAGTAATATACCGATGACAAAGGGAACAACGTATGTTGTTATGCAGTTTGACCGATAAAGATCTTTGTAGAATATGTAGGAGCCAATATGAGCATCCGGGTTCCGCTATTGGTTATTGACCGGAAACGAGTCTCGGTCATGTCTACATAGTTCTTGAACCCATAGGGTCCGCACGCTTAACGTTCGGCGACGATCGGTATTATGAGTTTATGTGTTTTGATGTACCGAAGGTTGTTTGGAGTTTCGGATGAGATCAGGGACATGACGAGGAGTCTCGAAATGTTCGAGATGTAAAGATCGATATATTGGAAGGCTATATTCGGACATCGGAAAGGTTCTGAGTGGTTCAGGTATTTATCGGAGTACCGGAGAGTTACGGGAATTCGCCGGGGAGTATATGGGCCTTATTGGGCTTTAGGGGAGAGAGAGGGGGGGCTGCTTTGGTCAGGCCGCGCGCCCCCCAAGGCCTAGTCCGAATTGGACTAGGGGGAGGGGCGGCGCCCCCTCCTTCCTTCTCTTCTCTCTTCCCCGCCTTCCTTTTCTCCTACTCCTAATACTTGGAAGGGGGAATCCTACTCCCGGTGGGAGTAGGACTCCCCAGGGCACGCTATAGTAGAGGGCCGGCCCTCCCCATCCTCCACTCCTTTATATACGGGGGAGGGGGGCACCCCATGGACACACAAGTTGATCAGTTGATCTTTTAGCCGTGTGCGGTGCCCCCTTCCACCATAATCCACCTCGGTCATATCGTAGCGGTGCTTAGGTGAAGCCTTGCGTTGGTAGAATCATCATCACCGTGATCACGCCGTCGTGCTGACGAAACTCTCCCTCGAAGCTCTGCTGGATCAGAGTTTGTAGGACGTCACCGAGCTGAACGTGTGCTGAACTCGGAGGTGCTATACATTCGGTACTTGGATCGGTCGGATCGCGAAGACGTACGACTACATCAACCGTGGTCTCATAACGCTTCCTCTTACAGTCTACGAGGGTACATGGACGACACTCTCCCCTCTCGTTGCTATGCATCACCATGATCTTGTGTGTGCGTAGGAAAATTTTGAAATTACTACGTAACCCAACAGTGGAATCTGAGCCAGGTTTATGCGTAGATGTTATATGCATGAGTAGAACACAAAGGAGTTGTGGGCGTGGGTATATACATATTGCTTGCTGTCACTAGTTGATTCTTGATTCAGCGGCATTGTTGGATGAAGCGGCCCAGACCGACATTACGCGTACGCTTATGCGAGACTGGTTCTACCGACGTGCTTCACACACAGGTGGCTAGTGGGTGTCTATTTCTCTAGCTTTAGTTGAATCGGATTCAATGAATAGGGTTCTTTCTGAAGATCAAAAAGCAATCACTATACCGTGTTGTGGTTTTTGATGCATAGGTAAGAACGGTTCTTGCTCAGCCCATAGCAGCCACGTAAAACTTGCAACAACAAAGTAGAGGACGTCTAACTTGTTTTTGCAGGGCATGTTGTGATGTGATATGGTCAAGACATGATGCTAAATTTTATTGTATGAGATGATCATGTTTTGTAACACAGTTATCGGCAACTGGCAGGAGCCATGTGGTTGTCGCTTTATCTTATGAAATGCAATCACCATGTAAATTGCTTAAATTTATCACTAAGCGGTAGTGTAGCCGTGGAGGCAATAGTTGGCGTGACGACAATGATGCTTCGATGGAGATCAAGGTGGCAAGCTGGTGGAGATGGTGATCATGACGGTGCTTTGGAGATGGAGATCACAGGCACAAGATGATGATGGCCATATCATATCACTTATATTGATTGCATGTGATGTTTATCTTTTATGCATCTTATTTTGCTTAGATCGACGGTAGCATTATAAGATGATCTCTCACTAAATTTCAAGGTATAAGTGTTCTCCCTGAGTATGCACCGTTGTGAAAGTTCGTCGTGCCGAGACACCACGTGATGATCGGGTGTGATAAGCTCTATGTTCACATACAATGGGTGCAAGCCAGTTTTGCACACGCAGAATACTCGGGTTAAACTTGACGAGCCTAGCATATGCAGATATGGCCTCGGAACACTGGAGACCGAAAGGTCGAGCGTGAATCATATAGTAGATATGATCAACATAGTGATGTTCACCATTGAAAACTACTCCATCTCACGTGATGATCGGACATGGTTTAGTTGATTTGGATCACGTGATCATTTAGATGACTAGAGGGATGTCTATCTAAGTGGGAGTTCTTAAGTAATATGATTAACTGAACTTTAATTTATCATGAACTTAGTCCTGATAGTATTTGCATAACTATGTTGTAAATCAATAGCTCGCGATGTAGCTCCCCGTTTAATTTTGATATGTTCCTAGAGAAAAATAAGTTGAAAGATGATAGTAGCAATGATGCGGATTGGGTCCGTGATCCGAGGATTATCCTCATTGCTACACAGAAGAATTATGTCCTTGATGCACCGCTAGGTGATGGACCTATTGCATGAGTAGATGTAGACATTATGAACGTTTGGCAAAGCTCGGTATGATGACTACTTGATAGTTTAGTGCACCATGCTTTACGGCTTAGAACCGGAACTTCAAAAATGTTTTGAACGCCACAGAGCATATAAGATATTCCAAGAGCTGAAATTGGTATTTCAAACTCATGCCCGAGTCGAGAGGTATGAGACCTCTGACAAGTACTTTGCCGACAAGATGGAGGAGAATAGCTCAACCAGTGAGCATGTGCTCAGAATGTCTGAGTACTACAATCCTTGAATCAAGTGGGAGTTAATATTCCAGATAAGATAGTGATTGAAAGAGTTCTCTAGTCACTATCGCCAAGTTACCGGAACTTCGTGATGAACTACAATATGTAAGGGATGACGAAAATGATTCCCGAGCTCTTCGCGATGCTGAAATCAGCGAGGGTAAAAATCAAGAAAAGCATCAAGTGTTGATGGTTGGCAAGACCACTAGTTTCAAGTAAAATGGAAAGGGAAAGAAATGGAACTTCAAGAAGAATGGCAAGCAAGTTGCCACTCCCATGAAGAAGCCCAAAGCTAGACCCAAGCTTGAAACTGAGTGCTTCTACTTCAAAGGAAATGGTCACTGGAAGTGGAACTGCCCTAGATACTTGGCGGATAAGAAGGATGGCAAAGTGAACAAAGGTATATTTGATATACATGTTATTGATGTGTACTTTACTAGTATTTATAGCAACCCCTCAGTATTTGATACTAGTTTAGTTGCTAAGAGTAGTAACTCGAAATGGGAGTTGCAAAATAAACAGAGACTCGTTAAGGGCGAAGTGATGATGTGAGTTGGAAGTGATTCCAAGGTTGATAAGATCACCATCGTGCACTCCCTTTATCTGCGGGATTAGTGTTGAACCTAAAATAGATGTTATTTGGTATTTGCGTTGAGTATAATATGATTGGATCATGTTGTAACGCCCTCGATGCGGCTATATCTCCCACGTGTCGAAGCATGACTTAGAGGCATAACCGCATTGAAAGCAATGTCGCAAGTGAGGTAATCTTCGCAAACAACCCATGTAATACATAAGGGAAAGAGATACATAGTTGGCTTACACTCGCCACTTCACACAATTACATGAATAAAGCATTACATCATCCAGATACAATCAAGGTCCGACTACGGAACCAAAATAAAAGAAGACTACCCCAAATGCTACACAGATCCCCGATCGTCCCGACTGGGCTCCACTACTGATCAACTAGAACAAAACAACACAAAGGACAAGATCTTCATCGAGCTCCTCCTTGAGCTTGGTTGCGTCACCTGCTCGGTTCAACGACACCTGCAAGCTGGTTTTGGAAGTATCTGTGAGTCACGGGGACTCAGCAATCTCACACCCTCGCGATCAAGACTATTTAAGCTTATAGGAAGGGTAAAAGGTATGAGGTGGAGCTGCAGCAAGCGACTAGCATATATGGTGGCTAACATACGCAAATGAGAGCGAGAAGAGAAGGCAATGCACGGTCGAGAAACTATGATCAAGAAGTGATCCTAGAACAACCTACGATCAAGCATAACTCCAACACCGTGTTCACTTCCCGGACTCCACCGGAAAGAGGCCATCACGGTTACACACGCGGTTGATGTATTTTAATTAATATCAACTTCAGGTTTTCTACAACCGGACGTTAACAAATTCCCATCTGCCCATAACCGCGGGCACGGCTTTCGAAAGTTCAAATCCCTGCAGGGGTGTCCCAACTTAGCCCGTCACAAGCTCTCACGGTCAACGAAGGATATTCCTTCTAGCGGGAAGACCCGATCAGACTCGGAATCTCAGTTACAAGACATTTCGACAATGGTAAAACAAGTCCAGCAACACCGCCCGAATGTGCCGACAAATCCCGATAGGAGCTGCACATATCTCGTTCTCAGGGCACACTCAGATAGGTCAAGCTACGAGTAAAACCAACCCTCAAGTTGCCCTGAGGTGGCCCCGCAGGCTGCCCAGTTCGGAACAACACTCAGAGGAGCACTGGTCCGGGGGGGTTAAAATAAAGATGACCCTTGAGTCTGCAGAACCCAAGGGAAAAAGAGGCTAGGTGGCGAATGGTAAAACCAATGTTGGGCGTTGCTGGAGGAGTTTTATTCAAGGCGAACTATCAAGGGGTTCCCATTATAACCCAACCGCGTAAGGAACGCAAAAAACGGGAACATAACACCGGTATGACGGAAACTAGGGCGGCAAGAGTGGAACAAAACACCAGGCATAAGGCCGAGCCTTCCACCCTTTACTAAGTGTATAGGTGCATTAATTAAATAAGAGATATTGTGATACCCATCAAAATATCCATGTTCCAACAAGGAACAAAACTCTAATCTTCATCTGCAACTAACAACGCTATAAGAGGGGCTGAGCAAAGCGGTAACATAGCCAAACAACGGTTTGCTAGGACAAGGTGGGTTAGAGGTTTGGCTTAACAATATGGGAGGCATGATAAGCAAGTGGTAGGTATCGCAACATAGGCATAGCAAAAGAGCAAGCAACTAGCAAGCAAAGATAGAAGTGATTTCGAGGGTATGGTCATCTTGCCTGAAATCCCGCAAGGAAGAAGAACGAGTCCACGAAGAAGACAAACGGTCGTAGATGAACGGATCCTCACAAACGCAACGTTATCGGAACTAACCCGAAGAAGCAACACCGGAAAGAAGCAAACAACATGGTAAACAACCATCACATAAACATGGCATGATGCACAACCAAGAATGATGCATGTCCGGTTTAAATATGCATGGCATGGCAAGAAGCACAAACAACTCTACAAGTTAAGTGGAGCTCAATATGCAACGAGTTGCATATTGACGACACACCACATCAAATATTTAGTTCTCTCTTGGTTAGATACTCAACAAATTTAAATGTTGGTTAACATGGCAAGAGGTGAAGCATATGAAAACAAACTAACTAGGCAAGTTTAAATGAGGCCGGGACAACAAACAATAATTCCGGTAAATCCCCATATGCATTTATCAATTTGGTGCAACAACAATTTTTAAACATTTAAATGTTTTTATCATGATGCGAATGACATGTGCAAGTTATGCAATATTTATTAAAAGTTGATAAGAGCATTATGAAGCATTTGTCACCATGGTGGAAAGAAAGGGAGTGCCGCGGCAACAATAATGGTTCCGGTAGTTCATGGAAATACCGGTGCAAAAGGAAAAGTGATGGGAGCATGCAAAAAGATGGTGGGTGATCCCGACTACCGGGTTCCCATGGGTTAGTGGCATGGAAAACGAGTGACAATTCGGACACGGTGCAGACAAAGGGTGCACCCCGTACGACACAAGCATTCATTCTTGGTACAATCCGCGTAGTCGTGCACTTGTGGTCGAGGGACTTGATGGTCTTGACAAAACGAAGGGGTACTCGGCAAAACCCTGTTCTTCGAAGGTCGACGGTAGTGGTTCTCGTATCAACACGGTGTGGTTGTACTTGACGGGTCCGGTCTTGGCATGCGGACGAAGGATCACCGAAACATGGGGGTGCAAGTGGTGCCGAGGTGGAATTTTGCAGCGATCATGAAGAGCCTCGGGGCTGCATCTCGGCAGTCCAACGACAAGAAGCAGTCACGGCGAGGTACACGGGTCGTCGAAGGATCTCTGCGGTCAAAACAAGAGGCAACAGGGGCAGTGCTGGAGAGGAAACAGGAGCATGGCGAGGTGGATGAGCTTCTGCGGATGCTCGCCGGAGGCGAATGGTGGCAAGGCAGGGCATCGTTCTGCTGGATCGAGGGGCACGTGACCACGGCAAGGAGCGCGAGGAAGAAGCCCAGGGCGCGGGGCTTCGAGGCAAGGAGGAGGCCATGGCAAGAGGCGCGGCGCAGAGCAGCAGCCTGCTGCTGGTCGCCGGCACAGACGAGGCAAGGGGGCGGCGGAGCGTCACAGGCCGGCCGGGCACTTGAGGGCGTGGCAGCGCTGGGAACCCGGCGGGCTCGAGCAGCTCCAAGCGGCGGCGGATGTCGGTGACGGCCAGAGCAGAGGAGGAGCGGCGGCGCTGTAGGCTTGCGGCGAGGGTGAGGAGAAGTAGGAGGCGGGGTCGAGGGAGATGGGCGCGCCTGCGTGCGGAAGACCGACGAAACGAGCAGAGGAATCGAGGGGGAGTTGAGATCAGGCGCGCTCTCCCTGGCAGCACTGGGTGGAAGGGGTACGAGAGGGAGAGGTGCGTGAGGGTTCGAAGGAGATGGTGGTCTCGGTCGGGCCTAGTGGCTACTAGGGTTAGGTCCGGTAGGTGGGCTTGGGGCCGGCCCAGTAGAGAGGAGGGGTCAGCTGGGCTTGCTGGATTGGGCTCTCCCTCTCCTCTCTTTCTTCTTTAATTGAAAAGAAAATAGAGAGAGAGGAAAAATAAGGGGGTTAGGGAAAAAGAGTTTGAGCCGGAGGACAATTTTCCTAGACTCATAAAAAAATAACATGACCACAGAAAAATAGAAGTGGCAAGATTGCAGGAATTAAATTCAAATTCATTTGAATATAATTCAAATGGTTTTGAATTGGGACTAGGTTCGGTGAGGCCAAAAATGTTCGGGTTTTTGGTGGAGCTCCGGAATATGATGAAAAAATATATGGTAATGTTGGAGACCAAGAATTAAGATAACAACGGCATTGGAATATTTTGCAAGTGTGTTTATGGGTGAATCCAAATTATTGGAATATTTAATATAGCTCCCTAATATCAGGAGGATATGTTATAAAGAGAATCACCACGTGAATTCCCTCGGTTTAAATGGATCAAAGATCCATGCGGTTTATTTAGTTGAGTTAAGAAAAAGAAATGACATGATGGCATGATGACATGATGCAATGCACACGATACAAAGATGAATGCAACAGACGAAACAAAACACACAACGCAACCCGAAACATATGGAAGTCTTCTCGAGTATCGGTCTCGGGGCGTTACAACACTCCACCACTACGAGAGGATCTCGTCCCGAGATCTAGAATGGCACCGGAGGGAAAACGAAAGAGGAAGAGAAAAGGTAAAACTAAGTTGCTTCTTTGACAAACGAGTGAAACCAAAGAACCTTGAAAGATTGAACAACTTGAAAGAAAGAATACAACAGAGATGAACAAAGTTGGAAACACTCTGTTAGAAAAGAGGAACAAGGAACATTGCGAAAAACCTTGAGGTTGAAAGACATAAGAAAAGGGTTACAATGGACAAATAGTATATGCAAGCACTCCGGTAGAAACAAGATGTACAAAGAACGACAAGGATCGATTATGATAACGCTCCGGTTAAAACAAGATAGAGAAGGAATAAGACTGATGTAAATTTGGACAGCACTCTGACTATAAATGGAAGGAATCGAACATGATGTTGGGAAGATTGGGTGATACTTGATGAAATCAACAACACATTACCTCCAGAACTATTGAAAGAATGGCATAAGGGGTAAGAAAGATTTTAGACAACACTCCGGTTGAGAAGGGAGGTAAAACTTGATAAGATGAGAGAGCTCGAATGAAAACACGACACTCCGGTTAAATGAATAAGCATGAAAAGAACAAGGTCCTGACAAGAACAAGAAGAAGGGTTGAAGAAAGCAACATCACAATGCCTCCGGAAGAAATGAGAGAATGGAATGAAAGGAACGGAGAAGAAAACAACATCTTCTACCTCAAATGAGCTTGAAAGCATTTTTGGGATAAGGGTCGAACGTAGTTGTTAGAAAACCAACAACGAAAAGAGTAAGCTTGTAGTGGGCTTATGGAGAACATCTCAAAACTATGAAGTGAAATTCCGCCACTAACGGACATAATAGATTTGATTGAGAGCTAGAAAAGAATAGAAAGCTTCTTCCACCGAGGTGATAAGAATAAAACTTGGATCATAGGTAATCACCACAAAGAGCAACATTCCCAATGGAAGGATTTAGGTGAAATATGACCCAAGATAACTCCAATGAAGAGATTGATGGATTGCAAAGGATCTCATGAACGAAATGAAAAAGATGGGTTTAACATATGTCATTCCGGACAACTTGTGAATCGTGAAACATGAAGCGAAATTGTCAAGAGTGACATAACACCACCTTAGAAGATAAGATAGAATGAATTGCACTTCGGAATGCAAGATTAAGAATGCTTGAGCTCCTCTGAAAAGAATCTCAATGAACACTTGGAGAAGGAATTAAATCCTTGCTGAACCATCATGTAGAGCCTTCATGAGAACTCCGGTAATAAAAGGATGATCAAAAGGAAGTGAAGGATGAAAGGAATAAGATTGAAACCTTGCAATGATTAGATGGAGCTTTGAAATGATATAATTAAAATAACTTGGAGCTCCGTAAAAGAAAGATTAACCAAAGAGATCAAGAATTTATTCGTCATGAGAAAACTCCGAAGGAAGGAATTGATCACTTGGATGAAACAAGAATAGGAATTACATTATGCATAACCTTCACCAATTAAATTGATGACGAGCAAACGGATTGCATACAACTTATTCCCATAGAAAGGATTAAGAGAGATATAGCTCAAACTTGAGAAGGTCTTCGACGAACCACCGGTAGAATTGAAAATGAACGTAGCAAAGGCACAATTCACTGGGAAGAATGTGAAGAATGAATGAAGATACTTGAGGGTATTTAGATACAAGTGGACGAAGAGATCAAGAACTGCTTAGATAAAACTTGAATGAAGCACCGGTAATATTTGGAGAACGAGAGCTGAAAGCTGAATATGAATGATCCCGAAATGTTGGCCTTCGGAGAATCAAACTGAAAAGAATCTTGAATTTCTCCGGATAGGTGAAAAGAATTCTCACAATCAAAAACAATTATGAGAGGATGGTATCAAGCTTGAACTACGCATCTCTGAGAGAATGGTTAAGATTTTGAGGAAAACTCTTCTTCGGTCTTCAAAATCTGAGAATTTCGACGAGAAACACTACCATGAATTGTTGAGATACTCCGGAATGATTAAAAGATGAGAGGTTATGCCAAAGATGAAAAGAATTTGACCGATCTTGAAGAAATACATATGACTGATGACAATTCATTCTTACGTCAAACTTTGAGATGAATTTGAAAAATAACTCTGGTGAAAATTAGAAGAGTCAGGTAAGATCCTGGGAAAAGACCTGTGGGTTAGGGCCCACTCAAAAGAAAACATTGTTGAACGATTTAAAAAGGACATGAGCGAATTGAGAATGGAAACTTGAGTCTTCTGAGATATCTTCAGCACTCCGGAATAATTGAATAGCGAGAAGTGGATGATTCGGAGGTGCACCGGCTTGAGGATACATTTAAAACTAGGAAAGGAATATGATCAACTCTGAAAGCTTGAATTGGATCCACCAGAGAAGAAAAGAGAACAAAGAATAAAACTAGAAGCTCCGTTAGAATCTTCATGAGAATCACCGGATACGAACATTGACTGAAAAGAACGAAGAGACTTCACATAAATAAAATGGATATTTGATTAAGAAAACTGAGTCCTTGAAGAATAAGGGTGGGTGGGCGGGAAAACAAAAGCAACTTGGAGACGGATGAAACAAACATCGTTGAGAAGAACTGATAATTGATCTTGCGGATGTTGAAATGATCGGATCCACTTGAAGAGAAACACGCCGGTTGAAAAGAATTGACATGACAATCTCGATTATCATGAAGGATTAGTATTCACATAGGAGTATGAGAACACTGGTTCGGAAAGGTATGGAATCAACACTTGACATTGAAGCAACTCGAATACCACAACTCAAAACAAAAACAAAGGATTGGCTTGCAAAATAAGCCAGAACAAACATATGATAGAGGTTTCGTCCAAAGTTTTTGTGGTGGGGCCTACACGGGCTCGATCATACAGCACCATCATGTACAAGGCAGTGCACATGACATACAAAGCGTCCCCGAGTCGGCATAGCCAAGGACTCTTTAAGACACAACGAGGCCACTGTAAAACCAACCGTGGATAGGCGGACCACTAGACGTCAAACCCCAATTTCATATCATACATCTCACGGAAAGATATCCTACGAGCTACTTGAATTCCCACTTATAAACTCCCGAAACTTTCTGGTTATGCAATCAGGTGTTGGGGATACAGGGGAAGCATAATATCTCACCCAAATCTAGCAAATCCTACATCCAGCTGTATCCATCCTTCAACACATAACTAAGAAACCTTCGGAAATCGTCTACCTCAACCTTCGAAAAGCATCCGTTATACAAGTTATGGCGATACTCCCGAACTCCCGCCCCAGTACTGGGTGGTGTCGAGGTTATCTCACCAACAACTACATAAAAGAGATTTTCGATGTCGGCGAAACTAACTCAGGTATTCCAGAACTGCAACGATAAAATTGTGACGACAACACCTCGGAGCTCAACTCCCCGGGACACTGCCACAACCCCTAAATGTTAGGAGGCACCAAGAACAATGTTCTCGTCACAAAACCATTGGAACGATTCCAAGATACCCGCGTGATCCTAAATTTTTTTAGTGAAATTTGAGAAGAGAAGAGTCAAAACTCAACGTCAGGATGCCTCACCAGAGCGACGAAGGGACTGAGGAGTAAAAAGAAGTCCTAACTCTCCGATATATATATAATTCCTAAATGACTCAAAACATTTCTAGACTCAATAACGCCAGCGATTCGATCAAGCAGGGGGCTCCTAAGGTCGGGGAAGGCTCTGATTACCAACTTGTAACGCCCTCGATGCGGCTATATCTCCCACGTGTCGAAGCATGACTTAGAGGGATAACCGCATTGAAAGCAATGTCGCAAGTGAGGTAATCTTCGCAAACAACCCATGTAATACATAAGGGAAAGAGATACATAGTTGGCTTACACTCGCCACTTCACACAATTACATGAATAAAGCATTACATCATCCAGATACAATCAAGGTCCGACTACGGAACCAAAATAAAAGAAGACTACCCCAAATGCTACACAGATCCCCGATCGTCCCGACTGGGCTCCACTACTGATCAACTAGAATGAAACAACACAAAGGACAAGATCTTCATCGAGCTCCTCCTTGAGCTTGGTTGCGTCACCTGCTCGGTTCAACGGCACATGCAAGCTGGTTTTGGAAGTATCTGTGAGTCACGAGGACTCAGCAATCTCACACCCTCGCGATCAAGACTATTTAAGATTATAGGAAGGGTAAAAGGTATGAGGTGGAGCTGCAGCAAGCGACTAGCATATATGGTGGCTAACATACACAAATGAGAGCGAGAAGAGAAGGCAATGCACGGTCGAGAAACTATGATCAAGAAGTGATCCTAGAACAACCTACGATCAAGCATAACTCCAACACCGTGTTCACTTCCCGGACTCCGCCGGAAAGAGACCATCACGGTTACACACGCGGTTGATGTATTTTAATTAATATCAACTTCAGGTTTTCTACAACCAGACGTTAACAAATTCCTATCTGCCCATAACCGCGGGCACGGCATTCAGAAGTTCAAATCCCTGGAGGGGTGTCCCAACTTAGCCCATCACAAGCTCTCACGGTCAACGAAGGATATTCCTTCTAGCGGGAAGACCCGATCAGACTCGGAATCTCGGTTACAAGACATTTCAACAATGGTAAAACAAGTCCAGCAACACCGCCCGAATGTGCCGACAAATCCCGATAGGAGCTGCACATATCTCATTCTCAGGGCACACTCAGATAGGTCAAGCTACGAGTAAAACCAACCCTCAAGTTGCCCTGAGGTGGCCCCGCAGGCTGCCCAGTTCGGACCAACACTCAGAGGAGCACTGGCCCGGGGGGGGGGGGTTAAAATAAAGATGACCCTTGAGTCTGCAGAACCCAAGGGAAAAAGAGGCTAGGTGGCGAATGGTAAAACCAATGTTGGGCATTGCTTGAGGAGTTTTATTCAAGGCAAACTGTCAAGGGGTTCCCATTATAACCCAACCGCGTAAGGAACGCAAAATCCGAGAACATAACACCGGTATGACGGAAACTAGGGCGGCAAGAGTGGAACAAAACACCAGGCATAAGGCCGAGCCTTCCACCCTTTACCAAGTGTATAGGTGCATTAATTAAATAAGAGATATTGTGATATCCCAACAAAATATCCATGTTCCAACAAGGAACAAAACTCCAATCTTCACCTGCAACTAACAACGCTATAAGAGGGGCTGAGCAAAGTGGTAACATAGCCAAACAACGGTTTGCTAGGACAAGGTGGGTTAGAGGCTTGGCTTAACAATATGGGAGGCATGATAAGCAAGTGGTAGGTATCGCAGCATAGGCATAGCAAAAGAGCGAGCAACTAGCAAGCAAAGATAGAAGTGGTTTCGAGGGTATGGTCATCTTGCCTGAAATCCCGCAAGGAAGAAGAACGAGTCCATGAAGAAGACAAACGGACGTAGATGAACGGATCCTCACAAACGCAACATTATCGGAACTAACCCAAAGAAGCAACACCGAAAAGAAGCAAACAACATGGTAAACAACCATCACATAAACATGGCATGATGCACAACCAAGAATGATGCATGTCCGGTTTAAATATGCATGGCATGGCAAGAAGCACAAACAACTCTACAAGTTAAGTGGAGCTCAATATGCAACGAGTTGCATATTGACGACACACCACATCAAATATTTAGTTCTCTCTCGGTTAGATACTCAACAAATTTAAATGTTGGTTAACATGGCAAGAGGTGAAGCATATGAAAACAAACTAACTAGGCAAGTTTAAATGAGGTCGGGACAACAAACAATAATTCCGGTAAATCCCCATATGCATTTATCAATTTGGTGCAACAATAATTTTTAAACATTTAAATGTTATTATCATGATGCGAATGACATGTGCAAGTTATGCAATATTTATTAAAAGTTGATAAGAGCATTATGAAGCATTTGTCACCGTGGTGGAAAGAAAGGGAGTGCCGCGGCAACGATAACAGTTCCGGTAGTTCATGGAAATACCGGTGCAAAAGGAAAAGTTATGGGAGCATGCAAAAAGATGGTGGGGTGATCCCGACTACCGGGTTCCCATGGGTTAGTGGCATGGAAAACGAGTGACAATACGGACATGGTGCAGACAAAGGGTGCACCCCGTACGACACAAGCATTCATTCTCGGACTTTCGTTCTCGGCGATTATACCTTCAAAGCGTGCAAACGGGACGGTTTGAGTTCGTCGAGGGAAGTAGAGGAAGTAGTTGTTTTGCGACAGTAGTCATTCACGTTCATAGTGGAAGTAGTGGTTCACGCGACGGTAGTCGAACTTGACGTTCGCGTTACACGGGTCTTCGGCGACGGTCGTCGTACATGGTTCGGAGTGGTACTTGCATCTTCGGACTTGACGAATCCGAGGGCTTTGGGGTTCACCGTTGAACTTGACGAAACCCACGGCGATGGAGAGGTACGCATCGGGTAGTCGTTCGGGCGGAGAGCGTTGTTGAACTTGGCATTCTTCGGACTTGCTGGTCTCGTCGAAATGAAGGGGTACTTGGTACAATCCGCGTAGTCGTGCACTTGTGGTCGAGGGACTTGATGGTCTTGACAAAACGAAGGGGTACTCGGCAAAACCCTGTTCTTCGGAGGTCGACGGTAGTGGTTCCCGTATCAACACGGTGTGGTTGTACTTGACGGGTCCGGTCTTGGCGTGCAGACGAAGGATCACCGAAACATGGGGTGCAAGTGGTGCCGACGTGGAATTTTGCAGCGATCATGAAGAGCCTCGGGGCTGCATCTCGGCAGTCCAACGACAAGAAGCAGTCACGGCGAGGTACACGGGTCGTCGAAGGATCTCTGTGGTCAAAACAAGAGGCAACAGGGGCAGTGCTGGAGAGGAAACAGGAGCATGGCGAGGCGGATGAGCTTCTGCGGATGCTCGCCGGAGGCGAACGGCGGCAAGGCAGGGCATCGTTCTGCTGGATCGAGGGGCACGTGACCACGGCAAGGAGCGCGAGGAAGAAGCCCAGGGCACAGGGCTTCGAGGCGAGGAGGAGGCCATGGCAGGAGGTGCGGCGCAGAGCAGCAGCCTGCTGCTGGTCGCCGACGAGGATGAGGCAAGGGGGCGGGGGAGCGTCACAGGCTGGCAGGGCACTTGAGGGCGCGGCGGCGCTGGGAACCCGGCGGGCTCGAGCAGCTCCAAGCGGCGGCGGATGTCGGCGACGACCGGAGCAGAGGAGGAGCAGCGGCGCTGCAGGCTCGCGGCGAGGGTGAGGAGAAGTAGGAGGCGGGGTCGAGGGAGATGGGCGCGCCTGCGTGCGGAAGACCGACGAAACGAGCAGAGGGATCGAGGGGGAGTTGAGATCGGGCACGCTCTCCTTGGCGGCGCTGGGTGGAAGGGGTACGAGAGGGAGAGGTGCGCGAGGGATCGAAGGAGATGGTGGTCTCGGTCGGGCCTAGTGGCTACTAGGGTTAGGTCCGGTAGGTGCGCTTGGGGCCGGCCTAGTAGAGAGGAGGGGTCAGCTGGGCTTGCTGGATTGGGCTCTCCCTCTCCTCTCTTTCTTCTTTAATTGAAAAGAAAATAGAGAGAGAGGAAAAATAAGGGGGTTAGGGAAAAAGAGTTTGAGCCGGAGGACAATTTTCCTAGACTCATAAAAAAATAACATGACCACAGAAAAATAGAAGTGGCAAGATTGCAGGAATTAAATTCAAATTCATTTGAATATAATTCAAATGGTTTTGAATTGGGACTAGGTTCGGTGAGGCCAAAAATGTTCGGGTGTTTGGTGGAGCTCCGGAATATGATGAAAAAAATATATGGCAATGTTGGAGACCAAGAATTAAGATAACAACGGCATTGGGATATTTTGAAAGTGTGTTTATGGGTGAATCCAAATTATTGGAATATTTAATATAGCTCCCTAATATCGGGAGGATATGTTATAAAGAGAATCACCACGTGAATTCCCTCGGTTTAAATGGATCGAAGATCCATACGGTTTATTTAGTTGAGTTAAGAAAAAGAAATGACATGATGGCATGATGACATGATGCAATGCACACGATACAAAGATGAATGCAACAGACGAAACAAAACACACAACGAAACCCGGAACATATGGAAGTCTTCTCGAGCATCGGTCTCGGGGCGTTACACATGTTTATTGCAATACGGTTATTCATTTAAAACAAAGAATAATTGTTATTCTGTTTACATGAATAAAACCTTCTGTGGCCATACACCCAAGGTGAATGGTTTATTGAATCTCGATCGTAGTGATCCACATATTCATAATATTGAAGCCAAAAGATGCAAAATTGATAATGATAGTGCAACCTATTTGTGGCACTGCCATTTAGGTCATATTGGTGTAAAGCGCATGAAGAAACTCCATGCTAATGGACTTTTGGAATCACTTGATTATGAATCACTTGAGGCTTGCGAACCATGCCTCATGGGCAAGATGACTAAAACTCCGATCTCTGGAACAATGGAGCAAGAAACTGACTTATTGGAAATAATACATACTGATGTATGCAATCCGATGAGTGTTGAGGCTCGCGGCGGGTATCGTTATTTTCTGACCTTCACAGATGATTTGAGCAGATATGGGTATATCAATTGATGAAACATAAGTCTGAAACATTTGAAAAGTTCAAAGAAGTAGAAAATCATCGTAATAAGAAAATAAAAAGTTTCTGCGATCTGATTGTGGAGGAGAATATTTGGTTACGAGTTTGGTCTTCAACTAAAACAATGTGGAATAGTTTCACAAATTCATGCCACATGGAACACCACAGCATAATGGTGTGTCTGAATGTCATAACAGTACTTTATTGGATATAGTGCAATCTATGATGTCTCTTACCAATTTGCCACTATCGTTTTGGGGTTATGCATTAGAGACAGCTACATTCACATTAAATAGGGCACTGTCTAATCCGTTGAGATGACACCGTATGAACTATGGTTTGGCTAGAAACCTAAGCTGTCATTTCTTAAAGTTTGGGGTTGTGATGCTTATGTGAAAAAGTTTCAGCCTGATAAGCACAAACCTAAATCGAAAAAGTGTGTATTCATAGGATACCCAAAAGAAACTGTTGGGTACACCTTCTATCACAGATCCAAAAGGCAATATCTTTGTTGCTAAGAGTGGATCCTTTCTAGAGAAGAAGTTTCTCTTGAAAGAAGTGAGTGGGAGGAATGTAGAACTTGATGAGGTAATTGTACCTTCTCCCGAATTGGAAAGTAGTTCATCATAGAAATCAGTTCTAGTGATCTCTACACCAATTAGTGAGGAAGCTAATGATGATGATCATGAAACTTCAGATCAAGTTACTACCGAACCTCGTAGGACAACCAGAGTATGGTCCGCACCAGAGTGGTATGGTAATCCTTTCTGGAAGTCATGTTACTAGACCATGACGAACCTACGAACTATGAGGAAGTGATGATGAGGCCAGATTCCGCAAAATGGCTTGAGGCCATGAAATCTAAGATGGAATCCATGTATGAGAACAAAGTATGGACTTTGATTGACTTGCCCTATGATCGGTGAGTCATTAAGAATAAATGGATCTTCAAGAGGAAGACGAACGCTGATAGTAGTGTTACTATCTACAAAGCTCGAATTGTCGCAAAATGTTTTCGACAAGTTCAAGGTGCTGACTATGATGAGATTTTCTCACTCGTATCGATGCTTAAAAGTCTGTCCGAATCATGTTAGCAGTTGCCGCATTTTAAAAATCCTGGCAAATGGATGTCAAAACTGCATTCCTTAATGGATTTCTTAAAGAAGAGTTGTATATGATGCAACCATAAGGTTTTGTCGATCCTAAAGGTGCTAACAAAGTGAGCAAGCTCCAGCGATCCATCTATGGACTGGTGCAAGCATCTCGGAGCTTTATCAAAGCATATGGTTTTATACAGACTTGCGGTGAAGCCTGTATTTACAAGAAAGTGAGTGGGAGCACTACAGCATTTCTGATAAGTATATGTGAATGACATATTGTTGATCGGAAATAATGTAGAATTTTCTGAAAAGCATAAAGGAGTGTTTGAAAAGAGTTTTTCAAATAAAGACCTCGATGAAGCTGCTTACATATTGAGCATCAAGATCTATAGAGATAGATCAAGACGCTTGATATATTTTCAATGAGTACATACCTTGACAAGATTTTGAAGTAGTTCAAAATGGAACAGTCGAAGAAGGAGTTCTTGCATGTGTTGCAAGGTGTGAAGTTGAGTAAAGACTCAAAACCCGACCACGGCAGAAAATAGAAAGAGAATGAAAAGTCATTCCATATGCCTCAGTCATAGGTTCTATAAAATATGCTATGTTGTGTACCAGACCTATTGTGTACCTTACCATGAGTATGGCAAGAGGGTACAATAGTGATCCGGGAGTGGATCACTGGACAGCGGTCAAAATTATCCTTAGTGGAATAAGGACATGTTTCTCGGTTATGGAGGTGACAAAAGGTTCATCATAAAGGGTTACGTCGATGCAAGTTTTGACACTGATCCAGATGACTCTAAGTCTCAATCTGGATACATATTGAAAGTGGGAGCAATTAGCTAGAGTAGTTCCGTGTAGAGCATTGTTGACATAGAAATTTGCAAAATACATACGGATCTGAATGTTGCAGACCCGTAGACTAAACTTCTCTCACAAGCAAAACATGATCACTCTTTGGGTGTTAATCACATAGCGATGTGAACTATATTATTGACTCTAGTAAACCCTTTGGGTATTATTCACATGGAGATGTGAACTAATCACATAAAGATGTGAACTAGATTATTGACACTAGTGCAAGTGGGAGACTGAAGGAAATATGCCCTAGAGGCAATAATAAAATTATTATTTATTTCATTATATCATGATAAATGTTTATTATTCATGCTAGAATTGTATTAACCGGAAACTTAGTACATGTGTGAATACATAGACAAACAGAGTGTCACTAGTATGCCTCTACTTGACTAGCTCGTTGAATCAAAGATGGTTAAGTTTCCTAGCCATAGACATGAGTTGTCATTTGATTCACATGATCACATCATTAGAGAATGATGTGATTGACTTGACCCATTCCGTTAGCTTAGCATGATGATCGTTTAGTTTGTTTCTACTGCTTTCTTCATGACTTATACATGTTCCTCTGACTATGAGATTATGCAACTCCCGAATACACGAGGGACACTTTGTGTGCTACCAAACGTCACAACATAACTGGGTGATTATAAAGGTGCTCTACAGGTGTCTCTGATGGTACTTGTTGAGTTGGCATAGATCGAGATTAGGATTTGTCACTCAGATTGTCGGAGAGGTATCTGTAGGCCCTCTCGGTAACACACATCACTATAAGCTTTGCAAGCAATGTGACTAATGAGTTAGTTTCGGGATGATGCATTACGGAACGAGTAAAGAGACTTGCCGGTAACGAGATTGAACTAGTTATTGAGATACCGACGATTGGATCTCGGGCAAGTAACATACCGATGACAAAGGGAACAACGTATGTTGTTATGCGGTTTGACCGATAAAGATCTTCGTAGAATATGTAGGAGCCAATATGAGCATCCGGGTTCCGCTATTGGTTATTGATAGGAAATGAGTCTCGGTCATGTCTACATAGTTCTCAAACCCGTAGGGTCCGCACGCTTAACGTTCGGTGACGATGGGTATTATGAGTTTATGTGTTTTGATGTACCGAAGGTTTTTCGGAGTCCCGGATGAGATCGGGGACATGACGAGGAGTCTCGAAGTGTTCGAGACGTAAAGAGCGATATATTTGAAGGCTATATTCGGACATCAGAAAGGTTCTAAGTGGTTCGGGTATTTATCGGAGTACCGGAGAGTTACCGGAATTCTCCGAGGAGTATATGGGCCTTATTGGGCTTTAGGGGAGAGAGGGAGGGGCTGCTTAGGGCAGGCCGCCCCCCCCAAGGCCTAGTCCGAATTGGACTAGGGGAGGGGCGGCGCCCCCTCCTTCCTTCTCTTCTCTCTTCCCCTTCCTTTTCTCCTACTCCTAATACTTGGAAGGGGGGAATCCTACTCCCGATGGGAGTAGGACTCCCCAGGGCGCGCCATAGTAGAGGGCCGGCCCTCCCCCTCCTGCACTCCTTTATATACGGGGGAGGGGGCACCCCATGGACACACAAGTTGACCAGTTGATCTTTTAGCCGTGTGCGGTGCCCCCTCCACCATAATCCACCTCGGTCATATCGTAGCGGTGCTTAGGCGAAGCCCTGCGTCGGTAGCATCATCATCACCATCATCACGCCGTCGTGTTGACGGAACTCTCCCTTGAAGCTCTGCTAGATCAGAGTTCGTGGGACGTCACCAAGCTAAACGTGTGCTGAACTCGGAGGTGTCGTATGTTTGGTACTTGGATCGGTCGGATCGTGAAGACATACGACTACATCAACCGCGTGCTCATAACGCTTCCGCTTACGGTCTATGAGGGTACGTGGACGACACTCTCCCCTCTCGTTGCTATGCATCACCATGATCTTGCGTGTGCGTAGGAAAATTTTGAAATTACTGCGTAACCCAACACATCATCCCGTAACTAACTCATTAGTCACATTGCTTGCAAGGCTTATAGTGATGTGCATTATCGAGAGGGCCCAAAGATACCTCTCCGATACTCGGAGTGACAAATCCTAATCTTGTTCTATGCCAACTCAATAAACACCATCAGAGACACATGTAGAGTATCTTTATAATTACCCAGTTATGTTGTGACGTTTGATAGCACACAAGGTGTTCCTTCGGTATTCGAGAGTTGCATAATCTCATACTCAGAGGAACATGTATAAGTCATGAAGAAAGCAATAGCAATAAAACTAAACGATCATTATGCAAAGCTAACGGATGGGTCTTGTCCATCACATCATTCTCTAATGATGTGATCCCGTTCATCAAATGACAACACATATCTATGGTTAGGAAACTTAACCATCTTTGATTAACAAGCTAGTCAAGTAGAGGCATACTAGGGACACTCTGTTTGTCTATGTATTCACACATGTATCAAGTTTTTGGTTAATACAATTCTAGCATGAATAATAAACATTTATCATGATATAAGTATAAATAACATATTTATTATTGCCTCTTGGGAATATTCCCTTCAGTCTCCCACTTGCACTAGAGACAATAATCTAGTTCACATCGCCATGTGATTCAACACCAATAGTTCACATCATCATGTAATTTAACATTCTATAGTTCGCATCTCCATGTGACCAATACCCAAAGGGTTTACTAGAGTCAATAATCTAGTTCACATTGCCATATGATCAACACCCAAAGAGTACTAAGGTGTGATCATGTTTTTCTTGTGAGAGAAGTTTAGTCAACGGGTCTGCCACATTCAGATCCGTATGTATTTTGCAAATTTCTATGTCTACAATGCTCCGCACGAAGCTACTCTAGACAATTTCTTCCACTTTCAATATGTATCTAGATCGAGACTCAGAGTCATCCAGATCGGTGTCAAAGCTTGCATCGACGTAACTATTTACGACGAACTCTTTATCACCTCCATAACCGAGAAATGTTTCCTTAGTCCTCTTAGGCAACTAAGGATAACTTTGACCGTTGTCCAGTAATCCACACCTGGATCACTATCATACCCCCTTGCCAAACTCATGGCAAGGTACACAATAGGTCTGGTAAGAGCATATCACACTTTATAGAACCTATGACTGAGGCATAGAGAATGACTTTTCATTCTCTTTCTATTTTCTGTCGTGGTCGGGTTTTGAGTCTTTACTCAAACATCACACCGTGCGTCACAGGCAAGAACTCCTTCTTTGACTGTTCCATTTTGAACTACTTCAAAAACTATCAAGGTATGTACTCATTGAAAAAACTTATCAAGCGTCTTGATCTATCTCTATAGATCTTCATGCTCAATATGTAAGCAGCTTCATCGAGGTCTTCCTTTAAAAAAACTCATTTCAAATACTCCTTTATGCTTTCCAGAAAATTCTACATCATTTTCGATCAATAATATGTCATTCACATATACTTATCAGAAAAGTTGTAGTGCTCCCACTCACTTTCTTGTAAATACAGGCTTCACCGCAAGTCTGTATAAAACTATATGCACATTTTGTTAGCACCTTTAGGATTGACAAAACCTTCTGGTTGTATCATATACAACTTTTAGTAAATCCATTAAGGAATGCAGTTTTGATATCCATTTGTCATATTTCATAAAATGTGGCAATTGCTAACTTGATTCGGACAAACTTTAAGCATTGATACGAGTGAGAAAATATCATCGTAGTCAACATCTTGAATTTGTCAAAAACCCTTTTCGACAAGTTGAGCTTTGTAGATAGTAACACTACTATCAGCGTCCGTCTTCCTCTTGAAGATCCATTCATTCTCAATGGCTTTCCAATCATCGGGAAAGTCCACCAAAGTCCACACTTTGTTCTCATACATGGATTCTATCTCAGATTTCATGGCCTCAAGCCATCTGTCAGAATCTGGGCTCATCATTGCTTCCTCATAGTTCATAAGTTCATCATGGTCTAGCAGCATGACTTCCAGAACATGATTACCGTATCACTTTGGTGTGGATCATACTCTGGTTGACCTATGAGGTTCTGTAGTAACTTGATCTGAAGTTTCATGATCTTCATCACTAGCTTCCTCACTAATTGGCGTAGGAATCACTGGAACTGATTTCTGTGATGAACTACTTTCCAATTCGGGAGAAGGTACAATTACCTCATCAAGTTCTACTTTCCTCCCACTCACTTCTTTTGAGAGAAACTCCTTCTCTAGAAAGGATCCATTCTTAGCAACAAAATATCTTGCCTTCGGATCTGTGACAGAAGGTGTACCCAACAGTATCTTTTGGGTATCCTATGAAGACGCACTTCTCTGATTTAGGTTCGAGCTTATCAATTTGAAACTTTTTCACATAAGCATCGCAACCCCAAACTTTTAAGAAACGACAGCTTAGGTTTCTTGCCAAACCATAGTTCATACGGTGTCATCTCAAAGGATTTAGATGGTGCCCTATTTAACATGAATGCAGTTGTCTCTAATGCATAACCCCAAAATGATAGTGGTAAATCGGTAAGAGACATCATAGATCGCACCATATCTAATAAAGTGTGATTACGACGTTCGGACACACCATTACGCTGTGGTGTTCCAGGTGGCGTGAGTTGCGAAACTATCCCACATTATTTCAAATAAAGACCAAACTCGTAACTCAAATATTCGCCTCTGCGATCAAATCGTAGAAACTTTATTTTCTTGTCACTATGATTTTCTACTTCACTCTGAAATTCTTTGAACTTTTCAAACTTATGTTTCATTAAGTAGATATACACATATCTGCTCAAATCATCTGTGAAGGTCAGAAAATAATGATACCCGTCGCGAGCCTCAACACTCATCGGACCACATACATCGGTATGTATTATTTCTAATAAGTCAGTGGCTCGCTCCATTGTTCCGGAGAACAGAGTCTTAGGCATCTTTCCCACGAGGCATGGTTCGCAAGCATCAAGTGATTCATAATCAAGTGATTTCAAAAGCCCATCAGCATGGAGTTTTTTCATGCGCTTTACACCAATATGACCTAAATGGCAGTGCCACAAATATGCCGCACCATCATTATCAACTTTGCATCTTTTGGCATCAATATTATGAATATGTGTATCACTACGATCGAGATTCAATAAACCATTCACCTTGGGTGTATGACCACAGAAGGTTTTATTCATGTAAACAAAATAACAATTATTCTTTGACTTAAATGAATAATCATATTGCAATAAACATGATCCAATCATATTATGCTCAATGCAAACACCAAATAACATTTATTTTAGGTTCAACACTAATCCCGAAGGTAGAGGGAGTATGCGATGGTGATCTTATCAACCTTGGAATCACTTCCAACACTCATCGTTGCCTCGCCCTCAACTAGTCTCTATTCATTTTGTAACTCATGTTTCGAGTTACTAATCTTAGCAACTGAACTGGTATCAAATACCCTGGGGTTACTATGAACACTATTAAAGTACACATCAATAACATGTATATCAAATATACCTTTCATTTTGACATCCTTTCTTCTCCGTCAAGTATTTAGGATAGTTCTGCTTCTAGTGACCTTTCCCTTTGCGGTATAAGCACTCAGTTTCAGGCTTAGGTCTAGCTTTGGGTTTCTTCACAGGAGTGGCAACTTGCTTGCCATTCTTTGAAGTTCCCTTTCTTTTCCTTTGCCCCTTTTCTTGAAACTAGTGGTCTTATTAACCATCAACACTTGATGTTCTTTCTTGATTTCTACCTTCACCGATTTTAGCATCGCGAAGAGCTCGGGAATTGTTTTCGTCATCCCTTGCATATTATAGTTCATCACGAAGTTCTAGTAACTTGGTGATAGTGACTAGAGAACTCTGTCAATCACTATCTTATATGGAAGATTAACTCCCACTTGATTCAAGCAATTGTAGTACCTAGACAATCTGAGCACATGCTCATTGGTTGAGCTATTCTCCTCCATCTTGTAGGCAAAGTACTGTCAGGGGTCACATACCTCTCGACACGGGCATGAGTCTGAAATACTAATTTCAACTCTTGGAACATCTCATATGCTCCATGGCGTTCAAAAAGTTTCTGAAGTCCCGGTTTAAGCCATAAAACATGGTGCACTAAACTATCAAGTAGTCATCATATCGAGCTTGCCAAACGTTCATAACGTCTGCATCTACTTCTGCAATAGGTCTGTCACCTAGCGGTGCATCAAGTACATAATTCTTCTATGCAGCAATGAGGATAATCCTCAGATCACAGATCCAGTCCGCATCATTGCTACTATGATCTTTCAACTTAGTTTTCTCTAGGAACATAAAAAATAAACGGGAAGCTATAACGTGAGCTATTGATCTACAACATAATTTGCAAATACTATCAGGGCTAAATTCATGATAAATTAAAGTTCAATTGATCATATTAAGAACTCCCACTTAGATAGACATCCCTCTAGTCATCTAAATGATCACGTGATCCATATCAACTAAACCATGTCCAATCATCACGTGAGATGGAGTAGTTCTCAATGGTGAACATCTCTATGTTGATCATATCTACTATATTATTCACGTTCGACCTTTCGGTCCCAGTGTTCTGAGGCCATATCTGCATATGCTAGGCTCGTCAAGTTTAACCCGAGTATTTTGCGTGTGCAAAACTGGCTTGCACCCGTTGTATGTGAACGTAGAGCTTATCACACCCTATCATCATGTGGTGTCTCAGCACGAAGAACTGTCGCAACGGTGCATACTCAGGGAGAACACTTATACCTTGAAATTTAGTGAGGGATCATCTTATAATGCTACCGCCGTACTAAGCAAACTAAGATGAATAAAGGATAAACATCACATGCAATCAAATAAGTGATATGTTATGGCCATCATCATCTTGTGCCTTTGATCTCCATCTCCAAAGCACCGTCATGATCACCATCGTCATCAGCTTGACACCTTGATCTCCATCGAAGCATCATTGTCGTCTCGCCAACTATTGCTTCTACGACTATCGCTACCACTTAGTGATAAAGTAAAGCAATTACATGGTGATTGCATTTCATACAATAAAGCGACAACCATATGGCTCCTGCCAGTTGCCGATAACTGTTACAAAACATGATCATCTCGTACAACAGTTTATATATCATCACGTCTGGACCATATCACATCACAGCAATCCCTACAAAAACAAGTTAGACGCCCTCTACTTTATTGTTGCAAGTTTTATGTGGCTGCTACGAGCTTCTAGCAAGAACCGTCCTTACCTACGCATCAAAACCACAATGATTTTTCGTCAAGTATATTGTTTTAACCTTCAACAAGGACCGAGCGTAGTCAAACTTGATTCAATTAAAGTTGGAGAAACAGACACCCACTAGCCACCTGTGTGTGCGAAGCACGGCGGTAGAACCAGTCTCATGAACATGGTCATGTAATGTCGGTCTGGGTCGATTCATCCAACAATACCGCTGAATCAAAGTATGACATGTTGGTAAGCAGTATGACTATTATCGCCCACAACTCTTTGTGTTCTACTCGTGCATATAACATCTATGCATAGATCTGGCCCAGATACCACTATTGGGGAACGTAGTATTTCAAAAAAATTCCTACGATCACGCAAGATCTATCTAGGAGAAGCATAGCAACGAGCTGGGAGAGTGTGTCCACGTACCCTTGTAGACAGAAAGTGGAAGCATTTAGTAAGGCGGTTGATGTAGTCGAACGTCTTCGCGATCCAACCGATCCAAGTACTGAACGCACGGCACCTCCACGATCTGCACACGTTCAGCTCGGTGTGACGTCCCTCGAACTCTTGATCCAGTTGAGGCCGAGGGAGAGTTTTGACAGCACGATGGCGTGGTGATGGTGATGATGAAGTTACCGACGTAGGGCTTCTCTTAAGCACTACGACGATATGACTGAGGTGTAAAACTATGGAGGGGGGCACGGCACACGGCTAAAAGATCAACTTGTGTGTCTATGGGGTGCCACCCTCCCCCGTATATAAAGGAGGGGAGGAGGAGGAGGTCATCCTAGGAGGCACGCCATAGATGGGAGTCCAACTACGACTCCCAATCCTAGTTGGACTCCCTTTATTTTTCCGGAGAAGGGGAAAGAGTGAAGGGAGAGGAAGAGGAGAACGAAAGGGGGGCACGCCCCCTCCCTAGTCCAATTCGGACTCCCTATAGGGAGGGGGCACGACTGCCCCTTGTGGGCTACCTTCCCTCTTCCCTATGGCCCATGTAGGCCCAATCTTCCCCTGGGAGGTTTCGGTAACCTCCCTGTACTCCAAAAAAAATGCCCGAATCACTCGGAACCATTCCGATGTCCGAATGCAACCTTCCAATATATGAATCTTTACCTCTCGACCATTTCGAGACTCCTCGTCATGTCCGTGATCTCATCCGGGACTACGAACAATCTTTGGTCATCAAATCACATAACTCATAATACAAATCGTCATCAAACGTTAAGCATGCGGACCCTACGGGTTCGAGAACTATGTAGACATGACCGAGACACATCTCTGGTCAATAACCAATAGCGGAACCTGGATGCTCGTATTGGCTCCTACATATTCTACGAAGATCTTTATCAGTCAAACCACATAACAACATACGTTGTTCCCTTTGTCATCGGTATGTTACTTGCCCGAGATTCGATCGTGGGTATCATCATACCTAGTTCAATCTCGTTACCAGCAAGTCTCTTTACTCGTTCTGTAATGCATCATCTCGTAACTAATTCATTAGTCACATTGCTTGCAAGGCTTATAGTGATGTGCATTACCGAGAGGGCCCAGAGATACCTCTCCGATACTCCGAGTGAAAAATCCTAATCTTGATCTATGCCAACTCAACAAACACCATCGGAGACACTTGTAGAGTATCTTTATAATTACCCAGTTACGTTGTGACGTTTGATAGCACACAAGGTGTTCCTTCGGTATTCGGGAGTTGCATAATCTCATAGTTAGAGGAACATGTATAAGTCATGAAGAAAGCAATAGCAATAAAACTAAATGATCATTATACAAAGCTAACGGATGGGTCTTGTCCATCACATCATTCTCTAATGATGTGATCCGTCAAGTAGAGGCATACTAGGGACACTTTGTTTGTCTATGTATTCACACATGTATCAAGTTTCCGGTTAATACAATTCTAGCATGAATAATAAACATTTATCATGATATAAGGAAATATAAATAACATATTTATTATTGCCTCTAGGGCATATTTCCTTCAAGTTCCACGATAGGATATTCATTGCATCCGGCGGTTCTCTCCAAGGGAGGCCACCTATATCTCATCATTTCCACTTTCCTTGGTAACTTTCACCCTTTTACTGCTTGTACTGCTAGTTGGAGAATTGTTCTCTTTCAAATCCTTCCCACTCCCATCAGTTATAGCATGACTTTTGGTGCACAAAAGGCTCTCGTGTTCGCCTCCACCGCATCCATATTCAAATGCTTTATAGAGTCCTTTTCCGTTGCCATACTACTACCTGGAATTTTCACTAGGCTCGAAGTTGTATCCATTATTTCAAGGTGCGGCCCCTCCTTCATCGATTACTGATATAAACCTTAGCCTATGTACCAACGTGCATATCCTTTGGCCTACCATCATTGTATGCCCTAGGTTTGTTAGGAGCATCTGCATAAATCCAATCACCGAACATTATATTTTCTCCACATGGATTCTGAGCCCACACTCCTTGAACTCATGACCTACTAGGCCGCAAATCTTACAGTACCTCGCGAGCTTCTCATAGCGGACAAGATATAGCTGTCGTTCTTTACCTCTGACAATGCTTACATATTTTGTCAAGGGCATACGTATATCATGTTTCACCCTTACGCGAATATAGTCTCCCCTGGTATTTCCATTCAAATGCATATCCATGATCTCACCTGCACCTTTCAGAAGTTTCTCCACACGACGCGAAGCTTTTTGTCCCGTGCGCGTTGGGGCGACAGCGGCGGAAAGCAATGCAGGCTTTAGTTGGCGGTCTTTCCTCCGGTGTGATGGGGTGGGTGGCGGCCTCCCCTCCAAGTTTTGGTGGCGGTTGATCCTCCAGACGGTGGCGTCTTGAAGCTCTACGTCATGGTTAGATGTGGTCGCCAGATCTAGCTCATCGGTGTTTGTCAACAACGAGGTAGGCGGTGGCCTCGGCGTGGTGATGGTGCGGTCGCCGCATCGGGAGTGTGCAGGCCAGTGGAAGTGTGGGCCGGCTCGCGTTAGTGGAATGGGGATGGTGGTCCAGAGGCTCCAAGTGAAAGCTTGCCCGACTCTTGCCGGACAGTAGCGGCGACACCTGTGGTGTCGCTCTTCTCCTTGGAGGCGTCGCCATGGATTCTTCTTCGACCTCTCCCATCCTTAGGGTAAGCTTTTTGAGGGAAATCCTAGACCAGTCCAGTCAAGCGACATGCGACATTCTCACGTTGTCTTCCTCCTTTGGGGCATCGCCTTGAAAATCTTGCTCCCATCCACGTTTCTTGGTGGGTTGGACGCACACGGTGTCGCGGCTGGTAGGTGGTCAACCGGAGATGCGTGGATCCCATGTGATGTATTGCGCGACAACGATGGCGATGAAGAGTGATGGTTTGGTCACAACAAGAACTTGGTAGTCGGCGCTTGTTCCAACATGTCCGACGGGTCTTTGTGTTGGTCTTCCGTTGCTGGAAGTCGGAGCTGACGTGTATTGTGTGGCAAGGATGACCTGCGTTGGGCAGTCCTATCATGAAGATCTTCATCGGCACGAGCTTTGCATATATCTTCTTCAGATCTCGTCATCAGAATCGGAGCTGACAGTCCTCTACGTGAAGAGTCAACTGTTTGGCATGTGCCGGCGTGGGCTTCGCGAAGCCACTGCGACCAGGCTTTCTTCGGTGAAGTCGGAGTTGCTGGCTCGAGGAGGAGTGATGACGATGACACTGGTGGACAACCTTGATTGCGGCTCTCTCTTTGGTGGTGTGTGCGCGCCTTGTGTTGGTAGCCAGGTTGGCTCGTATTGCCTCGAGGTTGTCGTGTTACTGCCGGAGAGGGTGTTTCTGCCGTTTTTGTTCAGTTTTGCGTTAATTAACATGACAATTCTCTTCTTCTTTATTAATGACATGAGCCAAAGCTTTTGCCTCCGCTTCGAAAAAAAGTTTCTCCACAATGTTCTTGCATTAAAAATCTGGCAACTTATGGATTTGTAGCCATATAGGCATATGAACAAAATCAACGTCCTCATCTCTGCTAAATCCGTCATGAGCAATGCTAGACTTACAGTCATTTTTCTACGGATGGGAGCTTACAGATGGAGGTGACATTATTAGATTAGGGACAGGAGGGCCCCATACCTAAAATCCAGGGGTTACTGATGAATTAGACTCTGCCAAGTCTGTCTGTAGGAGAGTTTCCATAAGTGCGGTCCATAAGTGGAGCATTTTTTATCCGCGTCATATGGGCACAACAAGACTACCTAGTTGTGGAATAGCCAAGGGCTCCATCCCTATGCGTTCCTAGTCTCCAAGGCAAAACGCCTGAACAATGAATCGATTGGGACCAACAGGCCGGAACTTTGACGCATCTGATGGCCTAGGGCCCGAAAGTCGGTGGTGGCGCGGTGGTAGTGACACGAGGTGGCAGCAACATCGCGAGGGCGGCAAGGCAGCAATGGTGGCAGGCAGGTGTTGAGGCGTAGCTGTGACGGCGTGGGGGAATGCACGGTGAAGTGTCAGGGTTTTTTCTAGCCCACCAACGTTTTAGAGGAAGGTCATCTTCCTAAACAAGAGGGGACTTGGGGCCGGTCGAGTTTATAGGATCTCTGAATATATTTCAGGTTTACAGGTTTTATTGTGGATGTTTGTTTTTGTCCAAACTTCCCCTAAATTTAGCTTTTTTATGAACAGGGGATCTATTGAAGTTGCTCTTAGAGCAGCTCGGTTCCTCTAAGAAACTTTCCGAACTAGTTTTACAGGATGTTCATAAATTTTAAGGGGAGTTTCATGAGAGCTACTTTGTCAGATCCCATAAACTTCTTCCCCTGAAATAGGTTTTCATTTTTAATTTTCATAAAACAGAACTAGAAAATGGCCTAGGGCTCACCAGTCAGTGACACACACGACAACCTCCAGCAAGGGAGGTGCGAGGTAGTCGGTGGCCGCTGGCGAGACACGTCGTGGTCATGCGGGACGGCGGTGGCATGACATGGCGGTGCGGCAAAGCATAGGCAGCGGTGGCGCCATGACGCGTCGGCGGGGCAGGCAGTGGCGGCACGGCGCATCGACACGGTTACATTGTCACCAAAATTTAGAGGACCCTGCAAATTTATTCCATGTTTACGGGATCTGTTGGAGATGTTTTTTTTGTTATTTTACAGATACATGACTTGTTGGAGATGTTTTTCTGTTATTTTACAGATACGGGATTTGTTGGAGTTGCTCTAACCAGAGATTTGACGATGCAGACCATTTTACTTGCTGCTGGCTCATAAAATCTAGCTTTCTGCAAAGGACTAATGCTGATTATCGAAACAGAATTAGTACTTCACATAGCATAATAGGAAGTTGAAGTGGACACAGATAGTCAGATACACAGATAGTTGGACATATCAATACACAAATAGTTCTGCAGTTTCGCAAACCACATGCAAGGGACAAACAGATAAATTTGGGTAACGGGTTCTGTAGTTGTCACATCCCTAGCTGCTGGTAGTGCTCTAGGCTAGCTTCATGTGTGCATCATGTCTATATTTTCGAAACTTGAACTGAGGAATTTTGGAAGCCTCAAAAACTTAAATAAAAGAGGGGCAAAAACCCTAGAAATCTCATTCATTGCTCCAAAAATGCCCTTCTTAAATGTTTGATAATTTTTGGTAAGGGTTCTGGTCCCAACCAAAATATTGAACATTTTTAAGGATTTATTTTTGGGACTTTGAATTTAAATCATTAGCTATTTGAATTTGAATTATATTCATATAACTAGAATATAATTTCAAATACCCCTGAAATATTTTATGAGCTTTTGGAAAAGTCCATATAGCAAAATAAAAATATTCAGAGGAGCTTTGGCATTGTTTGAATTATTTTAAATTCAAAACAGTGGCAAAAGAATTAAATAAAAATAAAACAAACAGAAATAAGAGAGAAAGACAGAAACCTCACCTGGGCTTTACCTGGCAGAAGAGGCCCAGCCCACCAGGGGCTGTGTGGTCTTCTTCCTCCTGCCAGGAGGACAGGCAGGTGCGTGGCGAGAGCGCTAGCGACACCGTGGCCTCCTCCCTGCCTGCCTCACGCCCTCGAGGCCCTTCTAGTGCCACGGAGACAGCCACGCCCCCCCCAGGCCTCTCACTCTCTCCCCGAGCTCCTCTCTTCCTCTGGCTCTCTCGCGCGCAGCCACCGAACACACCCGCCGCCGCCGACGAGCATCACCGCGGCCACCGTCCACCCCGTGCCTCTCCGATGAGTTCAGAGGAACCGCCATCGCCTTCTGCGTCTTCTACACCAACCCATTCGACCGCGGGAGCCCTGTAGCGTCTTCCCGGAGCTCGTCCCCAACCTTCGGCCGCCGACGAACTTTCGAGGATTCGCGAGCTCCAGCCCCTCCCCGGCCTCGCCGTTGCCTCTACCGGATCCGCTGTGAGCTCCTCTTCCATTTCCCCTCCTCCCCGCGCTCGTTCCCGCACGCTAGCCGCCCTTTTCACCGGGGCCGTGAGCTCCTCACCGCCGGCGATGACGCGGACAAGGCCAGAGACACCGGAGCTAGCTACCGAGCACGGCAACGTGCTCCACACCTCACCAGGAACCTAACTCACACACCAGCTTCCCCTCCCGTGCCCCCTAACGCCAACCCCGACCTCGCCCGAACTCCGGCCGCCGCTAAAGCTCGTCGCCGACCACTCTCCGGCCACTCCCCGGCCGCGCCACCACCCTGGTTGGATGCGGACGAGCGTCCGCATCCCGTAGTCATGCTCCGCGCGCCAAACGGCGCTCTGTAGGCCATTTCCGCAGCGCACCACCGCGTCGGGACTCGCCGGCGGCTAAACGCCGGCGACCGCTGACCGTTGACCGGCGTGGGTTAACCCACTGCCCGGTTTGACCCTCCCCTCTCTCTCACTGACGTGTGGGCCCCAGGCCATTAACTAAACCTAATTAGCCACTAACACTGACCAGTGGGCCCCGACCCCCCTAATCCTTTAATTAAGCAGATAACCCCCTGTTAACTAACTGTGACGCTGACATATGGGTCCCACAGGTCAGTTTGACCTGGACGGCGCCCGTTGACCTGCTGAGGTCAGCATGAGGTCATGCTGACGCAATAATTCCTTTCTGGGATTAAAATAAATTAGGAAATGATTTATAATTCCAGAAAATAGGTAAAACTTCAATAAATCATAGAAAATTAACCGTAACTCCAAATGAAATAATTTATATATGAAAAATTATCAGAAAAATTCAAGGAATCCATCCGTACCATTTTCATGCATGTTAGAACAACTTATAGCTGCTGTTTAGCACAAATCAATTAAATGGCATTTGAATAATCACATATGGAGTTTAAATTTGAATCTTGTATTCAAACCAACTTCATTTAATCTGTTGCTAGTTGCATTAGCTTGCCATGTCATGATCATGCATCATATTGTGCATTGCGTTGATTGTGTTCCCTTCTGTGTTGCCGGTATTTGTCCCCTCTCGATAGACGTGATACCGATGATGTGATCGTTGACACTGATGAAGACTCAATGTTATCTTCAGAAGTGCCAGGCAAGCAAAACCCCCTTGTTCATTCCGATAAAATCCCACTCTCTCGCTCCTGCTCTCTTTTACTGCATTAGGACAACAACGACATATTTGTTACTTGCTGCGGTAGCTGAACCCCTTTATCCTTTGCATGACCTGTCATTGCCACAGTAAATAGATGAAACCCACTAGCATGAGTAGGAGTTGTTTGAGCCCTGTTGTGCCTACTCATTCATGCTTGTTTGTCATGCCTGCTACTGCTTAGAGTTGTGTCAGGTCTGATTCATCCGGGATGAATCAGAGGTGTGTGAACATGTCCTACTGTGTGTGAGCTAAGTGTGTGAACACGATTTGGTAAAAGGTGTCGGTGAGAGGCCATGTAGGAGTACATGGTGGGTTGTCTCATTGAAGCCGTCCTTAAGAACTGAGTTCTGTGTTTGTGATCCATGACTCAGCTACTACCATACATTGGGCCCTGAAATATGACCCCGCTCGACTTCTTAATCACCCTTGTCCTCTGTCCAGGAGTTGCAAGTAGTTTCTGGTGTTTGTAGTATGCTGGAGGCCGTGGACAGCGCTGACCGTAGGGGTGGGTTGTGATGCGGTAGGCACGTGGCCGGGTAAACCGGGCACCCGTTTGGTGTCACGGAACCCTGTTCACATCGTTTGGGGCTGTGAGCGAAACTCCGGCCGGATCTCCTCATGGATGGAACCCGAATAGGCGATAAACCTGGACTAGAGACTTAGGTGTTTAGGTAGGTCGTGGTCTACACCCACGTCGGCTTTGGCTTGAAGTCTGCCGAGCACATGTCGTGTGCAGACGCTAAGTGGTGGAAACATGTATGAAGAAGTACACCCCTGCAGGGTTAATATCATCTATTCGAATAGCCGTGTCCGCGGTAAAGGACTTCTGGGTTGCTTATATCAGTTCATAGACAAGTGAAAGTGGATACTCTAAAATACGCAAGATAAGCGTGAGTGCTATGGATGGCGTTCTCATAGGGAGACGGGAGCGGATCCATAGTGGTGTATTGATATGGTGAATATGTGGACTCGTGTGCGCCACCTCAAAAGAGTTGTTGCAGTCGTAGTTTAGGATAGCCACCGAGTCAAAGCTGGCTTGCTGCAGTTAAACCCCACCACCCCTTTGTTGATAATGATGCATATGTAGTTAGTTCTGATGTAAGTCTTGCTGGGTACATTTGTACTCACGTTTGCCTATTTTATGTTTTTGCAGAGAGACTTCGGTCTCGCTAGTAGTTCCGCGTGGACTTCGACGTTTAGCTTGTTACCTCAGCTACGATCTTGTGCCTCGGCAGTATCTGATAGATAGTCAGGCTTCTCAGCCTTTTTCATTTATAGATGTCTGTACTCAGACATGATAGCTTCCGCTTGTGCTTTGACTTGTATGCTCTGATTGTTGGGTCATGAGACCCATGTTTGTAATATCTCGCTCCTCGGAGCCTATTGAATAAATTACTTGAGTCATAGAGTCATGTTGTGATGCCATGTTGTATTCGCACATATCGAGCATATTGTGTGTATGCTATTGAAATGCTTGGTATGTGTGGGATCTGACCATCTAGTTGTTTATCTTTAGTAGCCTCTCTTACCGGGAAATGTCTCCTAGTGTTTCCATTGAGCCTTGGTAGCTTGCTACTGCTCCGAAACACTTAGGCTGGCCGGCATGTGTCCTTCTTCGTTCCTGTGTCTGTCCCTTCGGGGAAATGTCACGCGATGAATACCGGAGTCCTGTTAGCCCGCTACAGCCCGGTTCACCGGAGTCCTGCTAGCCCAGTGCTACATCCTGGATTCACTCGCTGATGACCGACACGTTCGATGTTGAGTCATGGATGCATGTCCCTGTAAGTTTGTGTCACTTTGGGTTTACGACTAGCCATGTCAGCCCGGGCTCCTTACCATATGGATGCTAGCGACACTACCATATACGTGTGCCAAAAGACGCAAACGGTCCCGGGCAAAGGTAAGACGACACCCGTGTGAATACCGTGCGTGAGGCCGCAAAGTGATATGAGGTGTTACATGCTAGATCGATGTGGCATTGAGTCGGGGTCCTGACAGCGTTGGTATCAGAGCTTGACTGCCTGTAGGATTACCAAGCCAAACTGGTCGAAGTTGAGTCTAGAAATTCCTTAGTTATATAAGGGAATTGATTGTGGGATGGAACGTAAGGCTCTTTTTACTCCTTATACCTCATGGCCTTCTGATCTGAGTCATCATCTTCTCTTCTACGGGGATTAAGAACTAGGCTATCTCTTCTTTCTATTAGGATCACGTGTTACTAATCAGTGGACTTATAAGATTGTTGGATTTAAGCCTCTGTTCAGTTTTTACTGCTTCCGTATGTTAATTGTTGATCTCGAAACCGTGATATTGTGCTTCTGAGTGGTTATGCCACCATTTTTGTGAATGTCTCAAATCTTTCTGAGCATTTACTGCCGTTATGCTGTCCGAGTCATCCCAGGTTTCTAAGTAGTCTGATGCAATTGCAAATCCTTTCTTCCCGTTTCAATGTGCCCATGGGCCAGATTAATCACACTAATTGTTGATTTGAGGTATTCTATTGCCTTGACTTTTATGTTGGAGTTACTATTATGACCCTAGGTATTTAGGGAGTCACCTAGTAATCTAGCAACGTTTTGTGTTCCCAGTGTGAGATTCTGGCCTTTATTCTCGAAAGCATCCCGTGATGCTACTTAGTAGTAGGTATTCTACTCCTGGGTTCTGAACCCGAGATTCACTCTACCTACTTCATGTTGATAGTAATTGCTAGTGCCTTTAGGATATTAGTAACCTTTGCGATAGTCCTTGAAGTCCGTGGTATCTTCTTCTTCCAAATACCATGAACTACTTATGGCAGATGTTTATTGGATCAAAAAAAATCACAATTAGAGTACTCTTGAGGAGTTCTCCATTCATAAATCGTGACTCTGCCAGTTCTACCTTTCTGCATGGGTTATCCGGAAGAAATATGTTGAACTTGGTTCGACATACTAATCTATGCATCCACAACTCAGAAAGTTATATGTTCCTTTGAGTTGTTCTCTTTAGTTGCATTCTGACCCTCGTCTATCAATTGATAGTCAAGAGTATGCGTGCAATCGTTCATCGATACCTATTACCCTTGTGGTCCGTCAATCCATTCTATTCCTGAATGACTTGGAGAAACAAACTCCAGTACCTCATCCATATCTAGGATTGGGTCAAAGTAGTTGTATTCCGCAGATCAAATGCCAATCCAGCTTTTGGTTCTGTTCTACCTTGGAGTATTACCCCCTTTATGTCAGAATTGTCATGAGAACTGCACCAACTTTCATGAATTTTGACGTAGTAATACCTCTCACCATCATTGGTCATTCCTCGGCCATCGTGTTGATGCAACCGGAATACCGACAAATGAATTGTGATGTGTGAAATCAATACTCCCAGCAACCTCGTTGCTTGGTAGTTAAGGGACAATAATTTCATTCTTAGCGTGTTGGTTTTTGAATCATCCTTCTAAGACTGATCGTGCTACCTAGCCCTTATTTCGGTGCACCCTTCGATTGATGAGTTAGGATCTTGTCAAATCCTCACTCATTAGATCATATCGTCTCGCCCTCAAAAGCAAGATTGTTCTTGAGCTTAGTAACATACCGGTGGTTCGTGATTTTCCGAATATCTTCTCGGAAGTATTACCAGGTTGTCACCTGACTGCTATGTTGAGCTCGTGATCAAGTCGGGTTCTTGTGAACCACCCTTTCTCCAAGAATCTGTGATGGATATCCCGGAGCTAGTTGGTTAAGCTAGACAACAACTTGGAGAGTTGGAAGATAAAAGCTTGTCTGACTTAGTTCATGTTAAGGGATATCTTTCTGTGTATGTGTGTGTGTTGAAGAAAGATGATATCTTCATTAATTGGTCCTTGTGATCAGTTGTTGGACCTATTGTCTTACCCCATCTATAATTTGAGTATGGGCTATCATCCAATCAGACCAGAACCAACGATATTCGTAATGTTGTCTTACTCGTGGTTGATCCCTCGAGCATACACCATTATATCTTTTGGGTCTGACCAATGCTAACACTTGTTCTCTTAACTATGGAATTCCTTTTAAAGGGAAACCCGGAAGAATTGTTGTTGAGCCCATTGACAACATCCTTATCTCCTCCATGATTTTGTTGAACATTAAGCTAGTGTTGGAAACTTTTGAAAGCATTTTCTTCATGCTAGCTCATGAAGTATTTGTTGATGAAAGGAGTGACTTCCTTTTATACACGTGCATTTGGTGAAAGTTGCCGCCGTGAATTTGAGAAAGTTAGTTTTGCTTCCTCTGGAATCATCCCAAGTCAGTCATGCATACGTGCGAAGTATTCTGTGGTCTGGAGATTTGCAACCTCCATTCTATATGTATATCCTAGCACACCAAGCCACTGATTGAGTTGTTCAAAGATAAAGGAGTCTGTCCAAGGTGAACTCTTTGGACTTCCACGCGTGGAGACTTCGATGTCATTAATGATGGTTCCCCACCTGAACTCGGTAGTGTTTTATTATAAGACTACCACGTGGTCATGCTTGTCTGGGACAACGTGTTCACATGTTTGTAGCAGAACCAGCTCATGTTTTGGAGCTTGCTATCGTAGTTCATCTCCCGAGAATCCCGCAACGTCATCTCGTCGATTTGTGTTGCAAACTTTCATTTTTCTTCCTAGACTCGATGAGTCTGGAATATCCTGACACCAACCAGATCTGAATCTCAGGCAGATATGATGGTTTGGAACATTTCCCAAGAACTATAATATCGGTCCCTCGAAAACCGGTAAAGTGGATGTCGTGGCCAACACACCTAGCCGGAAGACCTGTTATTATAATATCTTGATTGAGGAAGTTGGCCACCTCCCCATAGGGATTTCGTAGGATTTACTCCCTAGTTGCCCCTATGGATTTTGAGATCCCGAAGTCCGACCTTTTTACTTGATGTTCTAGATATCAAACCATATCTATGAATGGGTTACGCTAGCATATCAAGGAGAACATTAGAAGCGGAGTGCTAAATGTCTCTCGGTCGATCGTCCAGATTTTGTTCCTTGGCTCACTAAGATGAAATCTGAGAAAGTGTTATCCTCCATCACCATTCATCATGGTAGCAAGTTGTGTTGCCAGGATCCTTGACACGGATGTTGGTAAAACCTTGATGATTATGGAATTGCTCAAGTTCTTGAGAGCACGCGCAAGTGCTAGGTTTGATCGTCGGCATTAACTATATAGCGCTCTCAGTTTCCTCGGTTATGCTATAACCATTCCAATAGTGGAATAACTCTCTACTGTTGGGTTCTTCCCTAGTTACCAGAATCATTCCCATCATTTGCATTTTGTTCCCAGCTTGCACCGCCAATGTGCCATTCTACCATGGGTCTCTTCCATTTCCGGTGATAAGCAAATTCATCCAGTACGTTGTCTTCAACAAGGTAATCCACATCATCCAAGTCTGAGTATGCCATTCTACCGACCCCCTCCAAATGATCGCTTGTGATTGCCTTAGGCTGGTTTAAAGAGTTTCAATGATCTCTGAATCAAAGGTAATTCTTTTTGCCACTTAAGGAAATAATCTACGAATCACCCTCCTCCAGGATGTTTCGTCGTGGTATCATAGCAACTCAACTCCTCGCTACGTTGACAATCGATTACCACCTTCTTAAGCGTGAAATTGTGGTCTACCTAGTGAACCTTCGTCATCTGCTTCACTCCATTCCTATGGATGTGTGCTCGTGTCTCAACCCGAGAGATGGTCCTATGTCTCGTTCCGTGAGTTGTTCGATCTTCGAGAAGATCGACCCTGCTAGAGTCTCCTTCTTTCCTCCATGTCATGTTGACAGGATTTTTCAAGGCAAGACTTCAAGACAATGATGGTGAATGAATCAACGTTCAACTGAAGTGCACCCTGGATCGTGAAGATTATACTAGTCTGCGTTACCCTTCACTTTACCCTACGCTTGAATCTCGAGACGAGATTCTTGTTTAGTGGGGGTGAGTTGTCACATCCCTAGCTGCTGGTAGTGCTCTAGGCTAGCTTCATGTGTGCATCATGTCTATATTTTCGAAACTTGAACTGAGGAATTTTGGAAGCCTCAAAAACTTAAATAAAAGAGGGGCAAAAACCCTAGAAATCTCATTCATTGCTCCAAAATGCTCTTCTTAAATGTTTGATAATTTTTGGTAAGGGTTCTGGTCCCAACCAAAATATTGAACATTTTTAAGGATTTATTTTTGGGACTTTGGATTTAATTCATTAGCTATTTGAATTTGAGTTATATTCATATAATTAGAATATAATTTCAAATACCCCTGAAATATTTTATAAGCTTTTGGAAAAGTCCATCTAGCAATATAAAATATTCAGAGGAGTTTTTGGCATTGTTTGAATTATTTTAAATTCAAAACAGTGGCAAAATAAATTAAATAAAACAAAACAGAACAGAAAAATATAAAACAGAACTTACCTGGACTTACCTGGCCTCACCCGTGCAGCCCACCAGAGCCGGCCCAGCTCCTGTGCTGGTCCAGCACTGTGCGGCCCAGCCCACCGTGGTCGCCACCGTCTTCAACCTCCTGCCAGTAGGCAGGAGGGCGTGTGCCCGACGCGCGCGCGCACGCTCCGGCCACCTCCTGCTTACCTGCTCGCCGCTGGAGGCACCCGAGGGAGCCACGCACTCCCCCTCGCCCCCTGCACCTCCCCTCTCTTCCCCTGGACCCCGTTCCCTCCTCTGCTTCCCTCCCGCGCACACCACCGAGCGGAGCTCGCCGTCATCGTCGCCGTACCCATGGCCACCGGCCACCCCTAGCCTCGCCGATGCACCCAGGAGCTCCGCCTCGACCCTCTCTTCCTTCCCACCGATCCACAGCCCTCCGGAAGCCCTGCATCGCCGCCATCGCCGTCGTCTTCTACCTCGGACCCGCCGGCCATCTTCGTCAAATTCGCCGGCTCCGGACCGTCCCCGACCTCGCCGAGCGTCCCCTCGTCATCGCCGTGAGTCACTGACCCTCTCCCCTAACTCAGCATGCTCCCCTCCATGCCGTAGCGCCGTTCCCCACGAGCACCGAAGCCACCGTCCGCCATTGCTGCTGCACGCATAGCCTCCGTGCTCCCCTGGCCTCACTGAGCTGCTCTTAGTGCTCCCCATGTCTAGCAGGTGCTGCCCAGCCTCTCCATTTGCTCACTGATGCACCGTAGCGACGCGCCCGAGCACCACCGAACACCATCGCTGCCAAAGCTCGTCGCCGGCATGAGTTCCGGCGACCCCACGACCTCCCACTCGGTCCTCTGGATGCGCGGGAGCAAGGGCCATCCCCTGGTGCCCTCAGCGCGCCAAACTGACGCCTCTAGCGCAAGTCCGGCGTGCCCCGCCGTGTTCTGTGGTCGCCGTCGGCTGGTCTCCGGCGTGCTGACGTGGCGTCGTCGTTAGGGGCTAATGACCCTGCTAACTAACCCTGTGACACTGACAGCAGGCCCCGTAGCGGGTCAAAGCCCGAGTCAACGCGGGATTAGCCCCTGTGTCACTGACGTGTGGACCCCACACGTCAGGTTTGACCCGAGCCGGCCCCTGTTGACTTGCTGACATCATGCCAACGTCATGCTGACGCAGTAATGTTTTCTGGATTTAATTTAATTCTGAAATTCCAGAAAATGAATATAAACTTCTAAAATTCATAGAAAATTAACCGTAACTCCAAATTAAATAATTTATATATGAAAAATTATCAGAAAAATTCAAGGAATCCATCTGTACCATTTTCATGCATGTTAGAACAACTTATAGCTGCTGTTTAGCACAAATCAAATAAAGGGCATTTAAATAATCACATATGGAGTTTGAATTTGAATCTTGTATTCAAACCAACTTCATTTAATCTGTTGCTAGTTGCATTGGCTCAAAACACATTCATATTGCCATGTCATGAGCATGCATCATATTGTGCATTGCATTGATTGTGTTCCTTTCTGTATTGCCGGTATTTGTCCCCTCTCGATAGACGTGATACCGATGATGTGATCGTTGACACTGATGAAGACTCAATGTTATCTTCAGAAGTGCCAGGCAAGCAAAACCCCCTTGTTCATTCCGATACAATCCTACTCTCTCGCTCCTGCTCTCTTTTACTGCATTAGGACAACACCGATTCATCTGTTACTTGCTGCGGTAGCTGAACCCCTTTATCCTCTGCATGACCTGTCATTCCACAGTAAATAGATGAAACCCACTAGCATGAGTAGGAGTTGTTTGAGCCCTGTTGTGCCTACTCATTCATGCTTGTTTGTCATGCCTGCTACTGCTTAGAGTTGAGTCAGGTCTGATTCATCGGGGATGAATCAGAGGCGTGTGAACATGTCCTACTGTGTGTGAGCTAAGTGTGTGAACACGATTTGGTAAAGGTAGCGGTGAGAGGCCATGTAGGAGTACATGGTGGGTTGTCTCATTGCAGCCGTCCTCAGGAACTGAGTTCTGTGTTTGTGATCCATGATTCAGCTACTACCATACATTGGGCCCTGAAATATGACCCCGCTCGACTTCTTATTCACCCTTGTCCTCTGTCCAGGAGTTGCAAGTAGTTTCTGGTGCTTGTAGTATGCTGGAGGCCGTGGACAGCGCTGACCGTAGGGGTGGGCTGTGATGCGGTAGGCACGTGGCCGGGTAAACCGGGCACCCGTTTGGTGTCACGGAACCCTGTTCACATCGTTTGGGGCTGTGAGCGAAACTCCGGCCGGATCTCCTCATGGATGGAACCCGAATAGGCGATAAACCTGGACTAGAGACTTAGGTGTTTAGGTAGGTCGTGGTCTACACCCACGTCGGCTTTGGCTTGAAGTCTGCCGAGCACATGTCGTGTGCAGACGCTAAGTGGTGGAAACATGTATGAAGAAGTACACCCCTGCAGGGTTAATATCATCTATTCGAATAGCCGTGTCCGCGGTAAAGGACTTCTGGGTTGCTTATATCAGTTCATAGACAAGTGAAAGTGGATACTCTAAAATACGCAAGATAAGCGTGAGTGCTATGGATGGCGTTCTCGTAGGGAGACGGGAGCGGATCCATAGTGGTGTATTGATATGGTGAATATGTGGACTCGTGTGCGCCACCTCAAAAGAGTTGCATGCAGTCGTAGTTTAGGATAGCCACCGAGTCAAAGCTGGCTTGCTGCAGTTAAACCCCACCACCCCTTTGTTGATAATGATGCATATGTAGTTAGTTCTGATGTAAGTCTTGCTGGGTACATTTGTACTCACGTTTGCCTATTTTATGTTTTTGCAGAGAGACTTCGGTCTCGCTAGTAGTTCCGCGTGGACTTCGACGTTTAGCTTGTTACCTCAGCTACAATCTTGTGCCTCAGCAGTATCTGATAGATAGTCAGGCTTCTCAACCTTTTTCATTTATAGATGTCTATACTCAGACATGATAGCTTCCGCTTGTGCTTTGACTTGTATGCTCTGATTGTTGGGTCATGAGACCCATGTTTGTAATATCTCGCTCCTCGGAGCCTATTGAATAAATTACTTGAGTCATAGAGTCATGTTGTGATGCCATGTTGTATTCGCACATATCGAGCATATTGTGTGTATGCTATTGAAATGCTTGGTATGTGTGGGATCTGACCATCTAGTTGTTTATCTTTAGTAGCCTCTCTTACCGGGAAATGTCTCCTAGTGTTTCCATTGAGCCTTGGTAGCTTGCTACTGCTCCGGAACACTTAGGCTGGCCGGCATGTGTCCTTCTTCGTTCCTGTGTCTGTCCCTTCGGGGAAATGTCACGCGATGAATACCGGAGTCCTGTTAGCCCGCTACAGCCCGGTTCACCGGAGTCCTGCTAGCCCAGTGCTACAGCCTGGATTCACTCGCTGATGACCGACACGTTCGATGTTGGGTCATGGATGCCTGTCCCTGTAAGTTTGTGCCACTTTGGGTTTACGACTAGCCATGTCAGCCCGGGCTCCTTACCATATGGATGCTAGCGACACTACCATATACGTGTGCCAAAAGACGCAAACGGTCCCGGGCAAAGGTAAGACGACACCCGTGTGAATACCGTGCGTGAGGCCGCAAAGTGATATGAGGTGTTACATGCTAGATCAATGTGGCATTGAGTCGGGGTCTTGACAGTAGTCCATAACCTCCAACGCACAAGAACCATCAAACATGTCCTTCTAAGAGGATATCCATCCTTTTGGTAACAAGTTTGGACCAAGCAACAGTAATCTCCACCTTAGAGTCACCAATCTCACATATACCTCGACTTACGTTGCAATATTCGGCCCTGAACTTGACACGACCTTGTCTAGCAATAGCATCACCAGACTGCGAGTAGGCTTGTATAACAAATTGCAGGCTTTCTTCCAGTTCTACAGAAACAACATGCCTTGACAGATCAAGGTAGCCACCTGTGCCCATTGGCATTTCTCCACCATCAGAAGAACGAGAATCAACCAACACAACTTGCCTGGCCAGGGAGTCCATAACTTCCTGTGGTGGTGAGGAGCACACAATCCGACCACCATATTCAAAAGGCCAAGGTCCGCCTTCAACAACACGGATACTTAAGATGGTAGCCTGGACTGTCTTTGCGAGTCGCTCCAAGCTTAACTCTACCGTGCAAAAGCAGTTGCTGAAGAGAGCGGTATCTAAACCTTCATGATAACCACCAGCATAAGTGCAGCAACGACTGATCAATGCTCTGTCGCTGGACCTTGTTGCACCCTTTACTTTCAGTTGGACTTCGAAGTCAACATGGTCCACAGCCACGATGGCATGGGACGGGCCAGTCAAGTGCAAAAATGGATCCTGCAAGGATCATAGTCATCATTGTCGCTGAATGCAATGAACAAGGACACATGCAACAAAAATGGAAAACCGAGAGAAATTTGGAATACGGTACATACCTCTGGAGTGAGTTTTTGACAGTCTTCCCTTCGCCTAAAGAAGAGAATGTTGCGGTTGTAGTCCATGGTGTCCCGGGCAGCAACAAGACCATACACATGGAGTGGTAACTTCAACTTTCCATCTGTTCCAACAATCTTTAAGGAGTAGATCTGCAAGGTGCTCACAGAGCGAGCGGCGTACGGGATCAGTCCCGGCGTGCAATGTGTAAAGTGCATAGGACTCACTGCGGCTGCGACACCAAATTAATCCCAAGTGTTAAGACATGTTCTATGAATAACTTATACAAGGAAAAAAGGAAGGGAAGAATCTGGTTGCCAAATAAGAGGAGAATGATTCGATGGATGTTCATGTTTACTTACTACTGTCTTCAAATTCACCACAGCATCCCCATGCGGATTCCCAGCCTTTACGTTTTCCAGAAAACAACCTGTCCTCCGTCTCCATCTCCTCTTTGTCTGATTTTGTGAATTCTGTCACCTCCTCCTCCTCCCCCTCCTCCTCAACCGCGTCCTGAAGTGAGAAGGGGGTCGGGTCTGTTCTGCAACAGCTCAATGCGTCCTTCTTATCCTGCTCCCACCTCAGGTCATCCTTTTCATTCTGCTCCCGGAACTCGCGAGAGCTGGCTTCCATCTTTAATAGCTCCGTACGAAATTTGTAATACATCCTTAAATTCTCCGCAGTCATCTTGCCCAACACCTTCTCACCCTCAAATTCGAGCATCTTGTAATATTTTCACAAGTTGGTCATACCATCCAACTCACTCTTATCATCAGAATCCAGCACCATCATATCCAACATCCTCGACGCATCTGAATCCGGTTTGCTTTTCTCCATGCTTGACATGCCTTCACTAATTGATTTGCCTTTGTCCATCATCCTCGACACATGCGTCTCGGCGCTTGATTGGCCATCATCCATGTACGCAGTCATCTGGTTGGAAAGGCAACTTATCAGATCTGCTCCCACAAAATGGTCACCCTCATCATCTGTCAACTGGCCATCATCAGCGATATGGTCAGTCAAATCTGTTATAGATACATTCACCTCTTCCTCTGTCCTCTGCTTCTCAAGACAGTGGGTGCTGGATTTGCCTTTGCCCATCTGATCAGTCATCTCCTCCTTGGTCCTCTGGTCCTCAGCGTTTTTGGACCGCCATCTGTTTATCAGCATTCATGCTATTATACAATATACTCTTGGAGATCCTCGATAAACTCTGCGCTGTGTTACACAGATCGGAGACATCGTAATAGGAGATGATGGGGACACTGATTTTCCTCAGAATAGATGCTATAGATGCCATCTCGTCACACAAAGCATCCGCCTGCTGCAATATATGACTGAATTGGCGGTTTAGGCGCACTCCCTCGTCCTCAATAACGTAGGGTGAATATACATGCTCGAAGTTGGATTTGAATCTGGAAGCTGATTTGTTATTCTCCGAGTCGATCTCCTTCTGGTCGTAGGGCTCGGGCAACTGCTCAGAGATGCAACTGACTTGGGAGGTCACACTATGCGTATCGGAGTTAGGCAGATCCACGCTCTCCTGATCGGCCATGATCTCCTTCTCAGCGACCCTCCGCACTGCATAAAACTTTTTGCGCCTCCGCGGCACTGTGCGTTTGACCTCCGTAACCAAGGATTTGCGCTCCCTTGCCAGCTTCTGGCACGCGATCTCGCTCCTCAGGGACGTGATCTTCCTCACGATCTCGGGATCGTAGGAAAGAACGTCAGATTGTTTCTTGATGAGCAAGTTCACCAGGGACGCAATCTCCATCCTCAGGATTCTTGCTTCGGAAACAACGACAGGCTGCTGATCCATCTCTTCCATCGCCATCTCAGGAGGCGGCCGAAACTCGACTCCGCCGCCGATGCCCGCCATCAATCTCTCTCCTTTTCTCTATTCAGATTCAGATTGCTAACCAGGCTCGCGTGTGGTATACTGGCCGCCGCCGCCGCCGCTTAAGCTAGGGTTTCTATAACAAACGAGGGTCGGATGCCTATATATTCCAGCCCCACGCTCAGCCCGGCCCAGAAAATTGCGTCGAACCGGCTCCACTCGTTCTTTTTTTTTGCCTCTTAGTTTTTTTAACTCTCTCCATTTCTTTTTACTTCACGGTTAATTTTCTATTTTTTAGTTTTTTTTACTTGTGTATTTTTTTAGTTTATACATTTTTTAACATCAGTACAGACACAAGCGCTCATATACACGCGCATACACTCACCTCTATGAACGCACACACGCACACCCTACCCCTATGAGCACCTCCGAAAGACTGAGCCGGCATATCATCTTGAAATTTACGAAGTCACCGTAGGCAACTCGTCGTCGATGGGAACGTCTCCTCCCACTGAATGCGCATCGCCGAAAATCCTGAAATAAATCCAGGAATAAATGTGAGCACCAGGATTTGAACCCTGGTGGGCTGGGAATACCACAGTCCCTCTAACCATCTAAAAGATTGACTTAACATCATAATTTAAAAAACTAAACCGGCAAATGAGGCTGTTGGTTCAGGTTTTTGTCGGTCGGGCCACCGGTTAATCGGTTCATTTGCGACAAAAAACCGAAATATTTAATTAGATTTTCCAAAAATTTAACCTCACATCAAATAAATACACATAATATTATATGTAAACCATTAATAAATTAAAAAGAGTTATTAAACTATTTGGTAATTGGGCATTTAGCATGCCCTGTCAGGTTAGATCTTTGATTCCTTGATGATGCGGCTTTTTTAATATATTTTTTTGTTTTTATTAAAGACTGGTATACCTTAAAAAATGAGCAAGGCCTCGGTTCTCGGCTTTTTCATTCGGACTGCCTGTCCAGCTTGATCTTTTTTAACTACTAGATGACCCGTTGCACTAATTGGCACAGAAACTAACTGCAACACGAAAGTTAAGGAAGTTATTTAAAGGATATTTTCAGAACTATTTTCAAATAATTGTGTAAATACTGTGTTTCTATTTTCCCTAGAGTCATTGATAGAACGCTATGTGAATGTTGGTGTTCTTTTGCTTGTATTCTGTTAGGTGGGTTGTCAAACTCTGTCGTGACTTCTCGCTGGTGCATTCTCTTGACCAAACACGTATTTTGGGATCTGAGTGCGGTTTTGGAGCGCTGCCAAGACCTTGAGACCCTTGCGGCCGGACGGATCACATGTTGTGTTGCCTGGCGCAGGACCATTGTGGTTGGTTGGACGACGTGTTCTACCATCTCTCTCGGCCTTTTACCCCTATTGCCTAGTCGACCAACATGTATGCTTCACATGCTCGTGAGTATGATCAACCATTGGCCTCAATTAGACAGAGAAGTTGATGCGGAGCATCCTTCCATCATCCCCATGGACTCTACACCGACACATCAAGCCCCACGTGAACCTATGACAAGAGCTAGAGCACGTGCTTTGGAAACCGAGGTCAACTCCTTCCTACTTAGCTTGCATATGGATACGAATGGAACATTGTTGCTACCTCACCAAGATACGCTATGTCTCATTAGGTACGAAGAGGAACACCACCAAGAGGCTCAGGAGCACCCCAAGGAGAAGAGGAACCACCCCAAGGCCACGTGGACCAAGACGGAGTGCAACAGCAGCAAAACTGGAAGTCCCAGGTGACCCCGTGCGCACGGGCCCCCGAGACCCCGTGCCCACGGACTACCCAGGGAGTTGATGCTGGAGCACCCCGTGCGCACGGGCCTGTACCGTGCCCACGGGACCCCGTGCGCATGGGCCCAACTTACCCCGTGTGCACGGGCCTCTCAGGATGGACGGCTGAGATCCCCAAACCGAGCTCTCTTCATTTCATTTGACCCCAAGCCTATATAAACCATACCTAGACCATATGTTAGGGTTAGCAAAGTATTAGATGAGATATTTGTGAGCTTTGCTCCTTCTACCTTCCCACTTGTGGAATCAAGGCCCCTTTGGGAAGAATCCTAGTGGATTTGAAGATCTCCTCTAGGATAAGACTATCTTCAAGACCTCATCTCCTAGGAGTGGGAAGAACTTTGCCATTGTATCTTTCCTTTGATTGTGTTTGTGACTTGTGGATCTTATATTGCTATTCTAGTGGATGTGTAATTGGGGAATTGTATGAGTGATTTCTTCTTTGTGTTCTTGAGAGTTTTCCCTTTTCCCCCTCCAAGTGTGAAAAGATCCCCTCTAGGATTTCATCTTATATCATTTGGTATCATGAGCAAGGTTGATTCACATCTTGGAGTCCCATCCCCCCATTTGCTAGCTTGATTTTGTTGTTTTTCGTCCAAATTCGAAAATCCCCACAAAAATAGCCCAAATTTTTTTTCTTGCAATTTGTTGGATCTTGTGAGATTTGGTTGTTTTGATCCACGAATTTGGAGTTTGGCAAGTGGATCTACCCATCTTCCCGCTTCCCCACCTTCTAAACCCTCGAAATTGCCTTACCTTGGAAAATCCCCACGGATCCGGAGCTTTTCAGCCGCTCCAAGCACACCCCGTGCGCACGGGCCCTTGAGACCCCGTGCACATGGGCCTCACTTACTCCGTGCGCACGGACCACCAGTAACTTTCGTCCATCTTTTGTTTTGCACCATTTTGCTTCCATACCAACACTCGTGTTCTTCCGCACTATTTCTCGTGGTTGTTTGAGTTTCGGACCGCGGTTTCTCTTGTGTCCTAAGGTGTTTCGGCTACTTAGGCGCATTTGGACATCATCATCGCCGCCACTCGATCATCAACTCGGACACCACACCGGCTTCAACAACTTCATTCTTACCGTAAGATCGGACGGTAACCTCGACGACATCTCACCCTTGCTTTTGCATTGATAACTCGAGCCATTTCGCGTAGCTTACCCATCGAGACTAGCAAGTTGAGAATTTCCGGGCCACGCTATTGTGCACCATAGTGATCTTGTTACCATCTTAGTGCCATAAGTATCTCCCGTGCATATCTTACATACTTGTCTCATATCATACTTGGCTCTAGCTTAAAAAAACAAGAAAAGCTTTTAAGCAAAAGAGGAGCAACAAAGAGCTCGTAAACAATAGCATCGAGCCATTTTGCATATCATCTTCGACACCTCATACGTAGCATAGTTGGGATTGAAGACGGCACATTTCTCTTATGGGTTGGTGCACATGCGTATCTAGCCCATTTGAGCAATCGATCTAGCGTCTCTCTAGTATTCGCACAACAAGAGCATTTTCCGTGGTTGCACATTTTGAGCTCACCCCTTGGTTGTGCGGATCCCATCTATCTTCCGTGTGTGTGTTCCTAGTGATATCATTGGGTTTGATCTATTTGTTCTTACTTGCATTTTGTGAATCTTCTCAACCTTATCGATATCTTGACTAACATTTGCTTGAAACTTTTGCCACCATCCTAACCGAGCTCCTCCATAAGCCTTTTACTTGTAGGTGTGAGAAACAATTCCCGGTACCAATTCCCCTATTATAGCATCACGTGAGATCGTACTTGTTACATCCACAATCTTCGGAAAAGGTAACTTTGGTTTTGTTCTCTCATTTTTCCTACTCACCACCACTTTCTCATGATGGATAGGCCGAGTTCTTCTACCAATCCACTCTTCCTAGAACAAGATGGCGACATGACAAACTTCGTCACCAAGTCGCAACTCTTTGGCGCACATCGAGCTTTGCATCAAGAACAACTTGCTTTGGGCGACCGCATAGACAATCTCGCCACCGACCTACGACAATTCGAGCAACGTACAAGGGACTACTTCGACACATCATTGAGTTCCCTCAAAGATGATATCCAAACCATGATGGTCAATTGTTCTTCTACAACTTCGTCCTCTTCAAGACGGAGCCGCTCAAGTCGACACTCTGACGACACCATCTCCGGTTCAAGTACACCATCTTTGAAAACTTTTCGACGTGCCGCGCGCAACGAGCATCACGCAAACCTCAATCCTCTATGTGACACCGACTCACAAGAGCATCGACGACGTCAAACCCAAGAAGCCTTTGCGCTAGCACGAGAACGACAATGACAACGCCAACATGAAGAGGAAGAACACGCGCGTCTACACCAAAATGCACAAGATGCCGAGGCACAACGTCAAGAACAACAACTCCGTGACGCTCAAGCACTTGCGGCACAACAAGCTCTACGCGATTCGAGTCGAGCCGTTGCCGACCGAGGCCGTCAAGCCCGTGAACAAGAGGAATCACTTCGCGAAGAAATTCAAGAACAAAGATTTCAAGCTCGTGTGCATCGTCAAGTTCCTCCTTGAGCTTGTGAAGCTCCCCCACAAGCTCGCCAACACCATCAAGTTCATCGAGAGCATGAAGACAATGGAAATCCTCCACGACAAGAGCAACATGAGGTTGACAACCCTCAGCGTCAAGAGCACCACGAGTTGAACAATCATCTACAACATGGGCGTCATCATCCCCGCCCCCAACACAATGAAGAGCAACGCTACGGCAAGCTCAAGTTCACCATGCCCAAGTTCAACGGAAGCAACGATCCCGAAGAGTACCTTTCATGGGCATTGAAAGTTGACAAGATCTTACATTTGCACAAATATGAAGAAGAGAAGAAGATCGCGATGGCATCCCTTGAGTTCCAAGACTATGTCCTTATTTGGTGGGAAACAAGTCATTGAGCGCCGAGAGGCAAGAGGTGATCCACCCATCACTACTTGGGCGCAGATGAAGGATGTCATGAGAGCACGCTTCGTACCTACCTACTACAACCGCGATCTCTTCAAGAAACTCCAACAACTCAAGCAAGGAACCAAGAGCATTGAAGAATACTACAAGGAGATGGAGATTGCAATGATAAGAGCCAATGTCACGGAAGATGATGAGAAAACAATGGCACGCTTCTTGAATGGCCTCAACCATCCCATCAAGAAGATCGCCGACTTCCAACCATACTCAAATCTCATCGAGCTAGTGCACCAAGCCACCAAAGCGGAGCACCAAGTGCAAGATGATTTGAAATATGCCAAGTACTCGTCCAAGACCTACGACTCCTCTTATCAAGCTCCCGCGACTTCGGCAACTCCTACCTCAACTAGAGCATCACCAAGTACTGGCGACAAGTCAAGTTACAAGAAGACTTCGACAAGCGCAAGTCGTCCTACTACTACAAGCAACTTCAAGCCGAAAGCTTCATCATCATCTACTCCAATCGATGAGACCATCAAGACAAGTTCCATCAAATGTTTCACATGTGGAGGCCGAGGCCACAAGTCCTTCGAGTGCACAAACAAGCGCACCATGATCCTCAACGACGACGGAACCTACGACTCCATGAGTGAAGGAGAAATGGAAGCCCTTGAGCAAGTGGCCATGCACCGACAAGTGAACAATGAAGACGAAGATGATCAAGTCTTTTGTGATGAAGATTCAAGTCCCGCTCTTGTTGTCTCCAAGGTCTTGACTCTTCAACATCAACAAGACGAAGATCAAAGATGCCATATCTTCCACACAAAGGCCGGCATTAACGGACGGTCCGTCAAGGTCATCAACCATGGAGGTAGTTGCCACAACTTAGCAAGTGAAGAACTATGCTCCAAACTCCAATTGGTTAAGATAAAGCACCCTCACCCCTAGAAGGTTCAATGGCTAAGTGACACCGGCACCATACAAGTCGAGCATCGAGTACAAGTCTCTTTCAAGATCGGCGCCTATGAAGACACTTTGGAGTGTGATGTCCTTCCGATGACCGTTTGCCACCTCCTTCTTGGGCGCCATGGCAATTTGACCGAGGTGTCATTCACAATGGGCGTACCAATCACTATAGCTTCAAAATGAAAGGGAAAGAGTTTGTACTACGTCCTATGTCTCCAAGCCAAGTGCTCGCCGACAAGCAAAACACCCATCGTGGAGAGAATAGTGAGAGAGCGAACCACCAAAAAGAGAGTGAGCGCCACAAGCCCAAATTGAGTGCCTCCACGATGAGCGACAAGAAAAACTTAGTCCTTTTTGCCACCAAACGTGAGATGAGAGAAGTGTGTGAGAACCCATCAAGTGTCCTACACTATGTCCTATTGTGCAAGGACGAGGCACCAAAAACTAACACCTCTCACAATCTACCTTTGGTGTTATCTTCTCTATTGCAGGAATTTCAAGATGTTTTCCCCGACGAGCTACCTCCGGGTCTACCTCCACTACGAGGCATTGAGCACCGCATCGATCTCATTCCTGGAGCGCCACTTCCAAACAAAGATCCCTACCGCGTCAACCCCGAAGAAACCAAAGAAATACAAAGGCAAGTACGGCATCTCATAGACCATGGTCATGTGCGTGAAAGTTTGAGTCCTTGTGTCGTACCGGTCATCCTTGTGCCTAAACGTGACGGTAGCTTTCGCATGTGTTCCGATTGTAGACCCATTAATGCTATCACCGTTCGATATTGATACCCCATTCCGTGCCTTGATGATATGCTTGATGAACTTAGCGGTGCCACTATCTTTTCCAAAATTGATCTTAAAAGTGGTTACTATCAAATTCGCATACAAGAGGGTGATGAATGGAAAACCGCTTTCAAAACCAAATTTGGCTTGTATGAATGGTTGGTCATGCCTATGGGTTTATTGGAATCACCCGGCACTTTCATGCGTCTTATGCATTATGTATTCTGACCTTATATTGGTGAATTTGTTGTTGTCTACTTTGATGATATCCTCGTGTTTAGCAAATCTCTCAAAGAACATGTCACCCACCTTCGCACCGTGCTACAAACTCTTCGAAAAGAGCAACTTTATGCTAATATGGAAAATGCCTATTTGGTGTTGATAAGCTTGTTTTCTTGGGTTTCGTAGTATCTTCTAAGGGTGTTCATGTTGATGAATCTAAGATCAATGCTATTAAAACTTGGCCCCAACCAACCAATTTGCAACAAGTGCATAGTTTTCTTGGTTTAGCCGGTTTCTACCGTAGATTTGTGAAGGATTTTAGCACCATTGCTTCACCTTTGCATGCTTTGAGTAAGAAACATGCACCGTTTGTTTGGGGACCATACCAAGATATCGCTTTCAATGAGCTTAAACATTTTCTTACTCATGCTCTCATGCTTGCATTACCAAACTTTGACAAACCTTTTGAAATTCATTGTGATGCTAGTGGTAACGGCATAGGAGGTGTGCTAATGCAAGAGAAGCGCCCCATAGCATGCTTTAGTGAGAAACTTTCCAGAGCGCAACTCAATTATCCCATCTATGACAAAGAACTATATTATTTAGTGCGTGTCTTGCGTGAATGGGAACATTACCTCCGTCCTCATGAATTCATTATTCACACTGATCATGAAACACTTAAGCATCTTAAGGGTCAAACTAAGTTGAAAAAGTGTCATGCTAAGTGGAGTGAGTTTATTGAGTCATTTCCTTATGTCATCAAGTACATTAAAGGTAAGGAAAATGTTGTGGCGGATGCGCTTTCCCGTATATGCATGCTTGTCACCCAACTTGAATTGAATGTCATTGGTTTTGAGCACATAAAAGCGTTGTATGATCATGATCCTACATTTGCCATTCCTTACGCTAAATGTTTGACGCATACATCTTGGGAACGATATTACATCAAAAATGGATATCTTATGAGAGCTAACAAACTTTGCATCCCCGAGTCCTCTTTTCGCTTGTTGCTTTTGCAGGAATCTCATGGAGGAGGACTAATGGGACATTTTGGACGCGACAAGACACTCGCTACGCTCTCCAAGAACTATTTTTGGCCAAAGATGGTTCGCGATGTCAACCGTTTCACCAACCGATGTTCTACATGTCGCAAAGCTAAGTCCAAAGCTCGATCTCATGGCCTCTATATGCCACTTCCAATTCCATAACAACCATGGGAAGATATTAGCATGGACTTTGTGCTTGGTTTGCCCCGAACTCGAAATGGCAAGGACTCTGTGTTTGTTGTTGTGGATCGTTTCTCCAAAATGGCTCATTTCATTCCTTGCAACAAGATAGACGATGCTTCACATGTTGCGAATTTGTTTTGTAGGGAAATATTACGTCTTCATGGAATGCCAAGGACAATTGTCTCGGACCGCGACGTCAAGTTCATGAGTTACTTTTGGAAGACCTTATGCGCCAAGCTCGGAATCAAGTTACTCTTCTCCATGGCGTACCACCCTCAAACCAACGGCCAAACGGAGGTGACGAATCATACACTCTCCACTCTACTACGAGTCTTGATCAAGAAGAACATCAAGGAGTGGGAGGAGTGTCTCCCAATCGCCGAGTTCGCCTACAACCGTGCAAGACATTCGACTACCGGCAAGTCCCCTTTCGAGGTCGTCTATGGATTCAACCCATTGTCCCCATTGGACATTCTTCCTCTACCACTACAAGAGCGCATCAAGATGGACGCGAGCGACCGAGTGAACCACCTCAAGAAGATGCATGAAGATACAAGGCACACCATAGAGCGCCAAGTACAACGACTCGCGACCAAGCGCAACACCAACAAGTCTCCAATGGTGTTCCAACCGGGTGACCTAGTTTGGGTACATCTCCGCAAGGATTGTTTTCCCAAGGAGCGCAAGTCCAAGCTACTTCCAAGAGCCGATGGCCCATTCAAGGTACTCGCACGCTACAACGACAACGCCTACAAGGTCGACATCCCACGAGACAAGTACAATGTGAGCGACACATTCAACGTCAAAGACTTGGCCAAGTACCATGGTGAGGAAGATCATGATCCATGGACGGATCTCTCCCAAGGGGGGGATATGATGCGGAGCATCCTTCCATCATCCCCATGGACTCTACACCGACACATCAAGCCCCATGTGGACCTATGACCAGAGCTAGAGCATGTGCTTTGGAAACCGAGGTGAACTCCTTCCTACTTAGCTTGCATATGGAATGGAACATTGTTGCTACTTCACCAAGATACGCTATGTCTCATTAGGTACAAAGAGGAACACCACCAAGAGGCTCAGGAGCACCCCAAGGAGAAGAGGAACCACCCCAAGGCCACGCGGACCAAGACAGAGTGCAACAGCAGCAAAACTGGAAGTCCCAGGTGACCCCGTGCGCACGGGCCCCCGAGACCCCGTGCCCACGGACTACGCAGGGAGTTGACGCTGGAGCACCCCGTGCCCACGGGACCCCCGTGCGCACGGGCCCAACTTCCCCCGTGCGCACGGGCCTCCCAGGATGGATGGCCGAGATCCCCAAACCGAGCTCTCTTCATCTCATTCGACCCCAAGCCTATATAAACCGTACCTAGACCATATGTTAGGGTTAAAAAAGTATTAGATGAAATTAGGCACCTCTTGGTGCCTTTGCTTGTTCAAAAAAAAGATGAGATATTTGTGATCTTTGCTCCTTCTACCTTCCCACTTGTGGAATCAAGGCCCCTTTGGGAAGAATCCTAGTGGATTTCAAGATCTCCTCTAGGAGAAGACTATCTTCAAGACCTCATCTCCTAGGAGTGGGAAGAACTTTGCCATTGTATCTTTCCTTTGACTGTGTTTGTGACTTGTGGATCTTATATTGCTATTCTAGTGGATGTGTAATTGGGGAATTGTATGAGTGATTTCCTCTTTGTGTTCTTGAGAGTTTGCCTTTTCCCCCTCCAAGTGTGAAAAGATCCCCTCTAGGATTTCATCCTATATCAGAAGTGGTCTTGCCTACCAGTTTATTGTCGCCATTGAGCTTGGTCGGCTAGCTTATTTAGAATGCTTACTCGGCCTTTGGAGCCGATGCGAAGATAGGCTGTAACACCCCAGATGTAACTTGCCATATTTGTAATTCTGACTCTTGCCATTTCCGGCTTTAAGTTATGAGATTTCCCTTCGTGGTTGGGTTTTTGTCTTCGTTTTGCATTTTGTTCATGTCATACATTTCATATCATGTCATCATGTGCATCGCATTTGCATTCGTGTTCGTCTCATGCATCCGAGCATTTTCCCCGTTATCCGTTTCACAACCCGACACTCCCACATGCACCGGTGCACCCCTTTTGTCTCTTTTCATGAGCGGGTGTTAAACGTTCTCGGAATGGGCCGAGATTTGTCTAGTGGCCTTGGTACACTACCGGTAGACCGCCTGTCAAATTTCGTTCCATTTGGAGTCCGTTTGATACTCCAACGGTTAACCGGGTAACGCAAAAGCCTCTTGTGTGTTGCAGCCCAACACCCCTCCAAAATGGCCCAATAACCCATCTAAACCATCTCCATGTCTTCCGTCATCGGATCACGATCGTGTGGGCGAAAACTACACCTCATTTGAACACTCGAAACTCCCTCTACCTATAAATATGTGATCCCCTTCACAATTTCGGGTCCAAAAACCCTAGCCCCGCTCCTCCCCGCCGCCGGACGCGTCCGGACCGCGCCGGACACGTCTGAGCTGCCGCCATGTGGCGCACCCGCTCCCACATCGCCGCCTCTACCCGTGGCCCAGATCTGGCCCGCCCCGGGCCGAACCGGGCCTCGCCGGGCCCGCGCCGCCCGGGCACTCCTCCTCCGCCCGCACCTCGTCGGCGCTTCGCCGGGGGCCGCCTCGCTCCTCCCGCCGGCGACACGCGCCACCTCGCCAGGTCGTTGCTCCTCCGCCACCCCGCCACCTCGGCTTTCGTGCATCGCCTCCCCACCGCCCGCGCCCACCTATGCCGCCGCCTAACGCCCGCTCCGGCCACCGCCGCGCCTGCGCCGGCTGGACGCGAGCTCCTCTGCCGCCGAGCGCCGACCGCCACCGCCCTCTTCGTCCGACCTGCTCCGCCTCCACCGGTGCCGGATCCGGCCGGATCTGGTCGGACCCGACCTCCCCGACGCCTCTCCGATATCCTTCCTCCACTCCGACCAACTCCGGCATGGATTCCGGCGAACCTCGAACCTCGTGCAACCCTAGATCTAGAAATCCGGAGGGTATAATTTCGTCTAAGTCCTTTTCCCCTAACATTTTTATGCCATGTTCATTGCATCACATCTCGGTGACCGTAGCTCCGTTTCATGCATATGATATGTCAAATTTGTTCGTCTCGATGAGGTCTTCACGTTAGAAGCATTTCCATGCATGTTACTGTATGTTATGATGCCATTTTCATTGATGCAAGAGTGCTATAAAATGTTAACTGTTGTTACTTATCATATCTTGGTGATTTGTCATTTTTGTCACATTTGATGTGTGCTTCGTATGAGTTTGAGGTCTACATGAGTTTTGAACTACAACATGCCATCTTTACAGAGGTGCAATCCTTGTATTTTTGTGATCTATGTGGTGACTAGCACAAGCATTCAAACTAGGCTCCATGACGTTGCTGTTTTCAGGGACTTTGGATTTTGCTAAGTCTTTTTCCTGTTGTTATTTTGATGCCGTGTAAACATGATGCTACAGTGAGATCCATGCTTATTTTGAGTTACTTCAGTAAGGATGTTTTGAACATATGGTTATGCTCTATCCATCCATGCCCCTGTTTGCAATTATAGAGTTGTCTAGCATGTCTTGTTATTGATGTACCTTTGCTATAAAATGTTCCTGGTAGAATGTCAACATGTTAATCAATTTTGCCATGGTTGTTGCTAGTGATCCATGCATCCTATGAACTCGCTCTTGCCATGGTTAGCTTCATGAACATGTCATCTTGCTGTTGCTATGCTTGTTTTGTCATGCAATGCTTTGTGGTGAGTGGAATGAGCTCGCAAAGTTGCTATCACAAATCTGATCATGCCATGCTCTGTTTTCTGCTAAGTCTGAAACTGTTAATAAAACTTGCTATGTTGATATGGGTGCCGTCATATCTTCTGTGCCTTTTTGGCTCATGTTCAGTAAGGGACATTTGATCTATGCTTTTAGTAGATGCACGCCATGTATTTGTTTGCTATGATATGTTCCTGTAGCATATTGTTTGCTTGCTCTAAACATTGCTTCCTGATGTTGTTTTTGACATGTTGGTAATTTCTCTAAGTCTGTGATGCTGATATCTTTTGCACTTTTGCCATGCTTGTTTGAACCTGCTCTTGTGTGATTTAGCCGTAGCTCAGTGTTCATGTTTTGTCAAGCATATCTTGTACATCACTGCCATATGCTTTGTTGCTATGTTGGAGTGTAGTAGCTTAGTTTCTTGTTGCGTTCTAAGTGGCATCATGCTGTTAATCGCAGTTTTGCGTCATTCTTGTGATGCTTGCCATTTGCAAACCGTGCATCCGTTTCCAGTGATCTTTATATCAATTTCAACCGAAATCATCTCATCTTTCTAGTGGCATACTAGGTTTGTCAAGTTGATGCCTTGTTCATTCTTTCCCTTCCGGAGCACGCATATGCATTGCATATCATGTCTTGCATGTCATGCCATGTATTGCATCATGTTGATTGTGCATTGCACCGTGATTGATTGTTGGTCCTTTGCTTGTGTTCTTGCCTTGGGTATAGCCGGGTGATGAGTACGTGACCGAGGAACCTGTTGAGTACGCTAACAAGGATCAAGCTTTCGACAACTTTGAGAACTTTGCAGGCAAGATGACCATACCCTCGAAATCACTTCTATCTTTGCTTGATAATTGTTTGCTCTATTGCTATGTCGCGCTACATACCACTTGCTTATCATGCCTCCCATATTGCCATGTCAAGCCTCTAACCCACCTTCCTAGTAAACCGCTGTTTGGCTATGTTACCACTTTTGCTCAGCCCCTCTTATGCCGTTGCTAGTTGCAGGTGAAGATGAAGTTTGTTCCATGTTGGAACATGGATATTGTTGGGATATCACTATTATCTCTTATTTACTTTAATGCATCTATATACTTGGTAAAGGGTGGAAGGCTCGGCCTTATTCCTGGTGTTTTGTTCCACTCTTACCGCCCTAGTTTCCGTCATACCGGTGTTATGTTCCTTGATTTTGCGTTCCATACGCGGTTGGGTGTTATGGGAACCCCTTGACAGTTCGCATTGAATAAAACTCCTCCAGCAAGGCCCAACCTTGGTTTTAACATTTGCCACCTAAGCCTTTTCCCTTGGGTTTTCGTGAGCCCGAGGGTCATCTTTATTTTAAACCCCCAGGCCAGTGCTCCTCTGAGTGTTGGTCCAAACTAGAGCACCGTGCGGGACCGTCCCTCGGCAACTTGGGTTATGTTGGTACCTGTACGCTTAGCTTATCCGGTGTGCCCTGAGAACGAGATATGTGAAGCTCCTATCGGGATTTGTCGGCACAGTCGGGTGGTCTTGCTAGTCTTGTTTTACCATTGTCGAAATGTCTTGCAACTGGGATTCCGAGACTGATCGGGTCTTTCCGGGAGAAGGAATATCCTTTGTTGAGCATGAGAGCTTGTGATGGGCTAAGTTGGGACACCCCTGCAGGGTATAAACTTTCGAGAGCCGTGCCCACGGTTATGTGGCAGATGGGAATTTGTTAATATCCGGTTGTAGAGAACTTGACACTTAACTTAATTAAAATGAATCAACCGCGTGTGTAGCCGTGATGGTCTCTTTTCAGCGGAGTCCGGGAAGAGAACACGGTCTTGTGTTATGCTTGAATGTAAGTAGCTTCAGGATCACTTCTTGATCACTTATAGCTTCTCGACCGTGCATTTCTTCTCTTCTCGCTCTCTTTTGCGTATGTTAGCCACCATATATGCTAGTGCTTGCTGCAGCTCCACCTCACTACCCTTTCCTAGCTACCCATAAGCTTAAATAGTCTTGATCTTGCGGGTGTGAGATTGCTGAGTCCTCGTGACTCACGGATACTTCCAAAATAGTTGCAGGTGCCGAGGATACCAGTGCAGGTGACGATACCGAACTCAGGTGGGAGTTCGACGAGGATTTGGGCCGTTACTATGTTTCTTTTCCGAATGATCAGTAGAGGAGCCCAGTTGGGACGATCGAGGATCTAGCATTTGGGGTTGTCTTTCTTTATTTTGGTTCCGTAGTCGGACCTTTGATTGTACTTTGGATGATGTATGGATTATTTATGTATTGTGTGAAGTGGCGATTGTAAGCCAACTATTTATCCCTTTATTATTCAGTACATGGGATGTGCAAACATTACCCCTCTTTGCGACAAGCCTACCATGCGGCTATGCCTCTAAGTCGTGCCCCGACACGTGGGAGATATAGCCGCATTGTGGGTGTTACATAGGCCAAGAAAACTTCCTCTATGTGCTTGCTCCCGAGCACGCATTTTCTCCAACAGACGACCAAGGCATGACCGTGCATAGCAAATCATTCCGGGCAAACAACCAGGACATGATGGGGGCCGCAATTGATAAGGTTTGAGAGTAGGATGTTCGAGTTATAACTCGAACATAGTGTAACACCCCGGTGTAATGATGCTACAGTAACCCTTGGGGTTAAGTTCATAATTTTGCTAAACAAGTTTTTGATCATTATTGTCTCATGTTTCTTTCAATTTTCCCTTTGAATGCAAATTCAAATGCTAAGTGAAATTCTAAATTTCTTGAACATGAAAACTAAAATGTTCATCATGTGGCAAATAATCATTTGTCAATATTGGTGGTGAACCAACATTTTTTTGCAAAATGTCTAAGTGGCCTAAAATAGCTAAAACAGAAAAGCTTAAAAAGAAACTGTTTTAAAGTAAAAGAAAAAGGAAAAGGCCCCTCCCCCCTCAACCTGGCCGATTGGCCCAGCTGTCCACCGCGCCCCCCTTGGGCCTCAGCCCACCTGGCCAACCTAGGCCGGCCCACTCCCCCTCCCGTGTCGCTCTCCCCTCCCCCTGTTCAACCGACCGTGAGCACGCGCCCGCGCGTCGCCGCCGAACCACCTCGCCGTCGACGAGGAGGATAAGGTCGACTCCTCCCCACCTACCTCCACTCCCTTGTCTCGCCTCCCAGGTCCACCCCTCTCTTCCCCCTCTCTGTCTTGGCCGCTCACCTCACCCCAGCACCGTCGACGCCATGGCCGCGCCATAGCCACGACCACCCACTTCCCCGCACCGCGCCTCCCTGTCCATACGTTCCGTCGGCGTCGTCTACGCCGCCTACACCAAGCGCCTGGAGCCGGGGAGCAACGGAGCGCCCACATCGCCGTCTTCTTCCTCCTTGGCCCGGCGGACTCCGTCGGCGATTCGCTCCGGCGAGCTCTCCCCCGAGCGCGCTTAAGCACAACTACAGGCTTACTGTAAGCCTGCACTTCTTTACCCTCTCTCTGCCGAGCTTTTCCTCTGCCATAGCCGCTGCTCCGCTAGCACCCGCACGCATCGCCGCCGACGAGCTCGCCATCGTGGCCTTCGCCACTGTAACGCGCAGATGAGCCTCGCATCGAGCTCCGGGAGCTCGTGCGAGTCCAACGCCACCACTAGCGCGCCTTCCCGTTCCCCCTAGCGCCGTTTCCACAAACGCCTGAACACGTCGCCGCCTCCACTCGCCGCCGGCGCGCTTCTGGTGACCAAATGGTCAAGGGCTCGCGATCGTTGGCCTCGCCGCAACGTGTAAGCTCTGCCCCGTCTCTCCGTTCGCTCGCTAATGCGCCGCATCACCATCACCGTCGAGCGCCCGATGGCCACCGCCGCCCGTGCTCCACGCCGATGCCGTTTCCGGCCGCCTCGTGGCCGGCCACCACCGTGGTTAGCTGCGGCTCACCGCTCCCGTTCGAATGCGCCCTCGCGCGCGCGAAACGACCCCCTATAGATGAATCCCGACGAGGCCGAGTGCCCTCCGTCGCGTTTTCGTGCTCGCCGGCGTTCAGCCGCCGGCCACCGACATGGCTGACCTAGGGCCCGCCCCGCTGGGTCACTGACCAGTGGGCCCGGGGCCCCCATGTTGACTAGTTGACTAAGTCAACTATGATGACTGGGCTGGCCCCTGTCAATGACATGTGGGTCCCGCCTGTTAAAATGTTTTTATTAAACAACTAAATCTGTTAATTAATTAAATTAATTAATTAAAACACTAATTACCCACTGACCAGTAGGCCCCTTCCACTAATTAGATTAAACTAACTCAGCTAATTAAACCGCTGTCAATGACATGTGTGTCCCACTGGACCCACAGGTCAGGTTTGACCTGGTCAGCCATCTGTTGACCTGCTGATGTCACCGTGACATCATGCTGACGTCATATATCATTTTTTGTAAATAAAATAAATCCAGAAAATAAGAAAATCTTTAGAAATTCATAGAAAATAATCCATAACTCCGATGAAAATGTTTTCTACATGAAAGTTGGTCAGAAAAATCCAACAAATCCGAATACGCGGTCAGTTCATCTGTCACATGCCCCTGGCATGCTGAACATGGAACTTTCCCCCTCTTTTCCTTGGTCCAGAATCCGCCTAACGCCGGGAATTCATCCTCGGATGTTTATCCCCTCCGTCTGCAATGTGTAGTACTACGTTAGGGCAACCCTAGCTCTGCCCGTCGTCATGTTATGCCTTGTGATGCATTGATTGCTCTGTATTTACTGTTTCTTCCCCCTCTTCTCTCTGGTAGACCCAGAGACTGATGATGCCGCTATGATCGACTACGTCACCGACGACCCCTCCTTCTTGTCTGAGCAACCAGGCAAGCACCCCCCCCTTGAGCATTCCGATATCGCCCATTTCTTTCCCTCTCATGCTTGCATTAGAACTGCTACTGCTTTCTGTATGATCCTACTCTGATGCATAGCCTGTTGTCGTTACCTGCTTTCATACCTTATCTGCTTATCCTAAACTGCTTAGTATAGGTTGGTTAGTGATCCATCAGTGACCCCCACCTTGTCCCAGTTGCCCTGCTTTATGTTCGATGACTCGATCAATGTGATCGATGTCCAGGCCCCGACACCGCACATCACCCCCCTTAGTTGTACGACTCTGTAGAGTTAGCATCGAGTGTCGAGGGTGGAACCTCTTACAACACTCCTGATGAGACCTCTGTAGTGTAGCTATCCGGTCATGGTCATCGAGGGTGATTTCCTCCTTAATCACTTCCGATGCGGCTCTGTCGTGCAACCCCTCAAGCGTGAACCTCGAGGGTGGATCCTCTTACGTTCACCTTGATGGTTACATCGAGTGGAATTCACCGGGGGTGATTCCTTGGGTTTCCCCCTTGGTGTTAGACACACAGTTACTATGGTTACTATGAGTTTGCACTAAGCCATGTTACTAAAGACGGGTCGGCCCTAAGGGGTACCCGCGCGAGCTTAATAGCGAGTGATGTGGAGTCGAGTTGACCTGGAAGGTGCCCGTGAGATACTTACGAGGCGTGGCCGGGCATTCTTAGCCCTTGCCACAAGTACTCGAGACGGGGCGACGGGGTCACATCGATCGTGAGTCTCTGCTCGTTACCGCATGCTCCTAATCCACTACGATTTGGATATTTGATCCGAGGGGCCTCTGGCCTGATAGCACTAACCATCACGTGGGCATTGTATGGGCGTTTTGCGTCGTATACATCAGCCGAAGCTTAATAGACGTTAGCGACTGAGCGGCGCGCGCCGGGTTGGACTGCGTAAGCTCCTGCCTTGTTGAAGGAGGTAGCTAGGTCTGCTCACCAGCCGCCCACGCAACATGTAGAGTTCTCAGGGAGATGGCCCATGATCCCTGGGGGCATAGGTTTAGTCCGGCGTGCTGGCCTCTCTATTAAGCCTAGGTCGGGTTGCGGCGTATTGTTTGGCCGAGGCCGGACATGACCCAGGAAAGTGTGTCCGGCCGGAGTTAATCGAGCATGGAGGGTAAGTTGGTGCACCCCTGCAGGGAAGAAAACATCTATCGATAGCCTGTCCTACGGTAATGGACACATGGAGTTGTATCCCGATCGATACAACTAGAACTGGATACTTGTGATGAGAAATGAATGGATTGTGATGAGAAATTGATTGTGATGAGAAATGGATAGTATGGCTCTGGGATTGCTTTCTCGCTGGGAGTCGAGAAAGGATCTCTGGCTGAGGTTGATAACACTACTATTTTACATTATGGTGATCTGTACTCTTCTACATGCTGCAAGATGTTTGAAGATGCTAGTCTTCGATAGGCTAGGCTTCCCCCTTCTCTTCTGGCATTCTGCAGTTTAGTCCACAGATACAACCCATTCCTTTGATACAGATGTATACTTAGTTTAGATCTGATGTAAGTCTTGCGAGTACTTTGGATGAGTACTCACGGTTGCTTTGCTACTTCTTTTTCCCCCATACCCGATTGTTGCGACCAGATGATGGATCCCCGAAGCCAGACGACGCCACTGATGACTACTACTACCCGGAGGATGCCTACTACTAGGTGATGACCGCTGATGACTTGGAGTACTTAGGAGGCTCCCAGGTAGGAGGCCTTGCCTTTTCGATCAATGTTGCTTTGTGCTAGCCTTCTTAAGGCAAAACTTGTGTAACTTATGTCTGTACTCAGATATTGTTGCTTCCGCTAACTCTTGTGTATTCGAGCTTATGTATTCGAGCCCTCGAGGCCCCTGGCTTGTAATGTAAAGCTTGTATTATGTTAGTTTGTGTCTAGAGTTGTGTTGTGATATCTTCCCGTGAGTCCTTGATCTTGATCGTACACATTTGCGTGTATGATTAGTGTATGATTGAATCGAGGGCGTCACAAGTTGGTATCAGAGCTGACTGCCTGTAGGTAGCCCCCTTTCCAACTCCTTGGCCGAAGTCGGGTCTAGTCACTACAATTTTTTTTACTAACATGGTTGTGTGTCTTACGGGCCCACGTCGCCATATGGGTGGTATTAGGATCTTTTATTCCTCGTCTATACTCTGGGACTCTGATCTCTCTGCTATTCGGGTTAAAATGGTTTTACTAACTCTAACATTAGGATCCCGTGACCACATTCACCCCAAAGCTGGATAGGCCATAGTTTTTCCTTAGAATATCATTCTGGATAGTACACACACTGTCGTGATGACTACGAAATGGGATCCATCGTACCTCTTTCATTATGCATGTTTCATCATGAATGATCCTTGTTTTTACAAATGCTTAATGCTGAACTAACCCCCTGTTACATGTTAGCAGGATGGTTAGACCCGCTGGTCGTGGCCGTGGTGCCGACGATCCACCACCGCCCGAATTCTTTGCTGGAATGATTCAACAGTTTGAGCTGAATCGTCAATTCATGGAAGGAATGATGGCTCAGTTTCCTCGTCCGAACATGAATCAACAGCCAACCCCAGTAACTCTGCAGGACTTCATGCATCTCAACCCAACTATTTACCGTAGCTCAACTCAACCCCTTGATGCTGATGACTGGCTCCGCGACATCACGTATGAAATGGAGTCTGCTAGTGTGGCGCCTGCTAGCTATGTCACCTTTGCATCTTTCTTTCTGAAGGGTCCCACTGCTCAATGGTGGGACAGCCACACACGTACCCTACCTGCTGGAACAGTCATCACTTGGCCGGATTTCCAAGCTGACTTCCATGCCCACTTCATTCCTCAGGGAATCATGGACAGGAAGAAGCGAGATTTCCGCAACCTCACCCAAGGCAACAATACTGTAGATGCGTATTAGTGGGAATTTCTGGACTTGTCTCGTTATGCTGAAGAAGACATTGCAACTGATGCTCGTAGGCAAGAAAAGTTCCGTGATGGACTTCACCCTAATATTAAGCTAGCACTGCTCGCTCATGACTTTGCCGACTTCGCCACCTTGGTGAACAAGGCTATTCAGGTTGAGACTGGTCTTCAGGAACACCAGTGATCCCTTAGGCGCAGCCGTGACGCTGGCTCATCTTCAGGCCCGTCAGTGCAGAAGCGTCGGATATGGATTCCCCACAACATGTATCGTCCAGCTGCACCTGCACCAAGACAGACCTATGACGCACCTCGTCTGCCTCCTCCTCCGCAGAGGCAGCCCCTTTGGGTTGTACCACCCCAAGCTTCTGCTCCCAATCCCAATGATGGTCTGTGCTTCAAGTGTGGCCTTCCGGGCCATCGTTCCAGGAACTACCCTCAGAATCAGAATCAGTTGGCTCTGCCTTCTAATGCTCGTGGTATCAATCAACCCTGCAACCACAATGCCAGACCATATAGTCGTGGTCAGGCTAATCATGTTGATCTGAATGAAGCTTAAGACTAGCCTGCTACTGTGATGGGTACTCTCCTTGTTAATTCAGTACTAGCATCTATTTTATTTGATTCGGGAGCATCGCATTCATTCATGTCAGAAAATTTTCATATGCACATGACATTCGATGCGAGCCCATGAACACTCTGATAGTGGTACGCACCCCTGCGGGTCAGTGTCGAACTACCATGATTGGTCACGATGTCCCCATGGAAATTGAAGGGTTGGAATTTCATGTTTCTCCCATTATTCTGGAGTCTTCCAACATTTACCTCATTCTGGGAATGGAATGGTTGAAAGCACATACTGCTTCTATCGTTTGTGCCACCAAAGTCGTTCATCTCCTACATCCTTCCGAGGAGATAGTAAGCTAGCATGCTCAACTTCTTCAAAACGCTGTAGCATGACTTTATGTCTTGAATGCGTTGAACGCAACACCTCTTGAGGGAATTGAAAAGATTCCAGTTGTTCGCGACTTCCTAGATGTCTTTCCAGAAGAACTTCCAGGAATACCTCCTGCCCGGGCTGTCGAGTTCGTCATCGACTTGAAACCAGGCACCGTTCCTATTGCCAAACAACCCTACAAGATGCCACCTCACGAACTCCTTGAACTTAAGGAGGAAATCGAAAAATCTCTTCGCAGTGGTTTCATTCGTCCAAGTTCCTCAGCTTGGGGAGCACCTTCTTTATTTGTGAAGAAGAAGGATGGAACGAATCGTTTGGTACAAGACTATCGTCCTATCAACCAAGCTACAATTCAGAACAAATATCCGCTTCCTCGGATCAATGATCTATATGATCAACTGGCTAGTTCATCAATATTCTCTAAACTCGACTTGAGGTTGGGTTACCACCAGATCTGTGTTCGTGAAGAGGATATTCCAAAGACCGCATTCATCACTCGTTATGGTTCTTACGAGTACACCGTCATGTCTTTTGGCTTGACCAATGCTCCAGCCACATTCTCTCGTCTGATGAACTACATATTCATGGATTACCTCGACAAGTTCGTCGTATTCTATCTGGATGATATTCTGGTATATTCGAAGAACATGTTGAACATCTTCGACTTGTTCTAGAGAAGCTTCGAGAACATCAACTTTATGCCAAGTATTCCAAGTGCAAATTTTGGTTACCCGAAGTCACCTACCTTGGTCATGTCATCTCCAAGGATGGTATTGCCGTCAACCTAGAGCGAGTTCAGGCTATTCTTGACTGGATCCCTCCGAAGACTGTCAAGCAAGTCAGAAGCTTTCTCGGTCTAGCCAGCTATTGTCGCCGCTTTGTCGAGAACTTCTCCAAGATCGCCAAGCCACTGACCAATCTGTTTCACAAAGGCGTTAAGTTTGATTGGATAGACAAATGTTAGGAAAGTTTCCAGGCACTCAAAGACAAGCTGACATCTGCCCCAGTGCTTGCTCCCCCTGATTCTCGCAAGGACTTTGTCATCTATTGCGATGCTTCACGTCAAGGATTAGGTTGTGTCCTAATGCAAGAGCGCAGAGTGATTGCTTATGCCGCTTGTCAAGTGCGTCCTCATGAAGAGAACTACCCAGTTCATGACCTTGAGTTTGCTGCGGTTATCTATGCACTGAAGCTATGGCGACAGTACCTTCTCGGTAATCATTGCGAGATCTTCACTGATCAATAGAGTCTGAAGTATTTGTTTACTCAGCCAGATCTGAACCTCCGTCAGCAGTGATGGATGGAAGCTATTGCTGACTACAACTGCGGCATATCATATACCCTTGGTAAGGCTAATGTAATGGCCGATGCCCTGAGTCGTAAGTCTTATTGCAATAATCACATGGTCTACAAAGCTCAACCCCACCTTTATGAAGAGCTTTGCAAGCTGAACCTTCAACTAGTTCCACAGGGTTCTCTGAACAACCTTGTCCTGGAACCAACTCTTCTCAAAGAAATTAAGTCTGCTCAAGAAAAAGATGCTCATGTTGATCTGATGAAAAAGGATCTTGCCTTAGAGAAATCCAGAGATTTTTCACTTGGTGAAGATGGAACCTTATACTTCAGAGATCGCATTGTGGTACCCCGATTCGAGCTTATGACAAAGAAGGTGATGAAAGAAGCGCATGACACCCCTCTCTCTATTCATCCGGGAAGTACCAAGATGTATCTAGACATCCGTCAGAAGTACTGGTGGTCTAATATGAAGCAAGACATTGCTCGATATATTGAAGAATGTGACGTTTGTCGTCGCGTCAAAGCAGAACATTAGAAACCGGCTGGACTTCTACAACCGCTACCGATTCCTGAATGGAAGTGGGATAAGATCCAAATGGACTTCGTCACTGGCCTTCCCAACTCTCAAAAAGGTAACGATGCTATCTTTGTCGTCATCGACCAATTCTTGAAGGTTTCTCACTTTCTGCCAGTCAAGGAGACTATCACTGCTAGTCAATTAGCAAACTTGTATATCTCCAGAATTGTGTCAGTCCACGGCATTCTGAAGGAGATTAGTTCAGACCGCGTAAGTATATTCACTTCAAAGTTCTGGGATAGTTTCCAGGAGGCAATGGGAACTCATATTACCTGGAGCACTGCTTATCATCCCCAATCCCAAGGCCAAGTCGAGCGAGTCAATCAAATTCTTGAAGACATGCTTCGAGCTTGTGTTATTTCTTTCGGTAAGAAGTGGGAAGAATCTCTCCCTTATGCGGAGTTCTCTTATAACAACAGTTATCAAGCCAGCTTGAAAATGGCACCCTTTGAAGTGCTTTATGGACGTAAGTGCCGAACCCCTCTGAATTGGTCAGAAACTGGGGAACGAACGCTCATTGGTCCAGACATTATTCAACAAGCTGAAGAGCAGGTTCGCATTGTCCGGGATAATCTTAAGGCGGCCTAGTCCCGCCAGAAGAGCAACTATGACAGGAAACACTGGGGTTCAACTTATCAACCTGGTGAACAAGCTTATTTGCATGTCACTCCTTTGAGAGGCACTCATCGATTTGGAGTCAAGGGCAAGCTAGCCCCTCGCTACATTGGTCCCTTCCGTATTCTCGCCCATCGTGGACTGGTGGCTTATCAACTGGAGTTGCCACCTCAGTTCTCTCATGTTCATGACGTCTTCCATGTGTTGCAACTTCGTCGATGCTTCAAGGATCTGGAATGTGAAGTGGATCCGGAACTGATTAAAGTGCAAGATGATCTCACATACAAAGAGCATCCGATCTGCATTCTTGAAGAAGTTGAACGTCGAACACGCCAGAAGGTTACCAAGTTCCTCAAGGTGCAATGGTCAAATCATTCTAAAGATGAAGCCACTTGGGAACGCGAGGATAACCTCCGTGCTGAATACCCCGACCTGTTCCCTTCTACCTTTTAATTCTCGCGACGAGAATTTCTTTTAGAGGAGGAGAGTTGTAACACCCCGGTGTAATGATGATACAGTAACCCTTGGGGTTAAGTTCATAATTTTGCTAAACAAGTTTCTGATCATTATCGTCTCATGTTTCTTTCAATTTTCCCTTTGAATGCAAATTCAAATGCTAAGTGAAATTCTAAATTGCTTGAACATGAAAACTAAAATGTTCATCATGTGGCAAATAATCCTTTGGCAATATTGGTGGTGAACCAACATTTTTTTGCAAAATGTCTAAGTGGCCTAAAATAGCTAAAACAGAAAAGCTTAAAAAGAAACTGTTTTAAAGTAAAAGAAAAAGGAAAAGGCCCCTCCCCCATCAACTGGGCCAATTGGCCCAGCTGGCCACCGTGCCCCCCTTGGGCCTCAGCCCACTAGGCCGACCTAGGCCGGCCCACTCCCACTCCCCTGTCGCTCTCCCATCCCCCTGTTCAACCGACCGTGGGCGCGCGCCCGCGCGTCGCCGCCGAACCACCTCGCCATCGACAAGGAGGATAAGGTCGACGCCTCCCCTCGATGCCTCGACCTCCTCCCCACCTACCTCCACTCCCCTGTCTCGCCTCCCAGGTCCACCCCTCTCTCCCCCTCTCTGTCTCGGCCGCTCACCTCACCCGAGCGCCGTCGTCGCCATGGCCGCGCCATAGCCACGGCCATCCTCTTCCCCGCACCACGCCTCCCTGTCCATATGTTCCGTCGGTGTCGTCTACGCCGCCTACGTCAAGCGCCTGGAGCCGGGTGGCAACGGAGCGCCCACATCGCCGTCTTCTTCCTCCTTGGCCCGGCGGACTCCGTTGGCGATTCGCTCCGGCGAGGTCTCCCCCGAGCGTGCTTAAGCACAACTACAGGCTCACTGTAAGCCTGCACTTCTTTCCCCTCTCTCGCTCGAGCTTTTCCTCCGCCATAGCCGCTGCTGCGCTAGCACCCGCACGCATCGCCGCCGACGAGCTCACCGTCGTGGCCTTCGCCACTATAACGCGCAGCTGAGCCTCGCATCGAGCTCCGGGAGCTCGTGCGAGTCCAATGCCACCACTAGCGCGCCTCCCGTTTCCTCCTAGCGCCGTTTCCATGAACGTCTGAACGCGTCGCCGCCTCCGCTCGCCGCCGGCATGCTTCTGGTGACCAAGTGGTCAAGGGCTCGCGACCGTTGGCCTCGCCGCAACGCGTAAGCTCTGCCCCGCCTCTCCGTTCGCTCGCTAACGCGCCGCACCACCATCGCCGTCAAGCGCACGAAGGCCGCCGACGCCGTTTCCGGCCGCCTCGGGGCCGACCACCATCGTGGTTAGCTGCGGCTCGCCACTCCCGTTCGAACGCGCCCTCACGCATGCGAAACGACCCCCTGTAGACGAATCCCGACGAGGCCGAGTGCCCTCCACTGCGTTTTCGTGCTCGCCGGTGTTCAGCCGCCGACCGCTGACGTGGCTGACCTGGGGCCCGCCCCACTAGGTCACTGACCAGTGGGCCCGGGGCCCCCATGTTGACCAGTTGACTAAGTCAACTATGATGACTGGGCTGGCCCTTCTCAATGACATGTGGGTCCCGCCTGTTAAAATGTTTTTTCTTAAACAACTAAATATGTTAATTAATTTAATTAATTAATTACAACACCAAATACCCACTGACTAGTAGGCCCCTTCCACTAATTAGATTAATTAGATTAAACTAACTTAGCTAATTAAACCGCTATCAATGACATGTGTGTCCCACTGGACCCACAGGTCAGGTTTGACCTAGTCAGCCATCTGTTGACCTGTTGATGTCATTGTGACATCATGCTGACGTCATATATCATTTATTTCAATAAAATAAATCTAGAAAATAAGAAAATCGTTAGAAATTCATAGAAAATAATCCGTAACTCCGATGAAAATGTTTTCTACATGAAAGTTGCTCAGAAAAATCCAACGAATCCGAATACGCGGTTAGTTCATCTGTCACATGCCCCTGGCATGCTGAACATGGAACTTTCCCCCCTCTTTTCCTCGGTCCAGAATCCTCCTAACGCCGGGAATTCATCCTCGGATGTTTATCCCCTCCATCTGCAACGTGTAGTACTACGTTAGGGCAACCCTAGCTCTGCCCGTCGTCATGTTATGCCTTGTGATGCATTGATTTCTCTATATTTACTGTTTCTTCCCCCTCTTCTCTCCGGTAGACCCCGAGACCGATGATGTCGCTGTGATCGACTACGTCACCGACGACCCCTCCTTCTTATCTGAGCAACCAGGCAAGCAAACCCCCCCTTGAGCATTCCGATATTGCCCATTTCTTTCCCTCGCATGCTTGCATTAGAACTGCTACTGCTTTCTGTATGATCCTACTCTGATGCATAGTCTGTTGTTGTTACCTGCTTTCATACCTTATCTGCTTATCCTAAACTGCTTAGTATAGGTTGGTTAGTGATCCATCAGTGACCCCCACCTTGTCCCAGTTGCTCCGCTTTATGTTCTATGACTCGATCAACGTGATCGACGTCCAGGCCCCGACACCACACATCACCCCCCTTAGTTGTACGACTCTGTAGAGTTACCATCGAGTGCTGAGGGTGGAACCTCTTACATCACTCCTGAGGAGACCTCTGCAGTGTAGCTATCTGGTCGTGGTCATCGAGGGCGATTTCCTCCTTAACCACTTCCGATACGGCTCTGTCGTGCAACCCCTCAAGCGTGAACCTCAAGGGTGGATCCTCTTACGTTCACCTTGATGGGTACATAGAGTGGAATTCACCGGGGGTGATTCCTCGGGTTTTTACCCTTGGTGTTAGACACACAGTTACTATGGTTACTATGACTTTGCACTGAGCCATGTTACTAAAGACGTGTCGGTCCTGAGGAGTACCCGCGTGAGCTTAATAGCGAGTGATGTGGAGTCGGGTTGACCTGGAAGGTGCCCGTGAGATACTTATGAGGCGTGGCCTAGCATTCTTAGCCCTTGCCGCAAGTACTCGAGACGGGGCGACGGGGTCACATCGATCGTGAGTCTCTGCTCGTTACCACGTGCTCCTAATCCACTATGATTTGGATATTTGATCCGAGGGGCCTCTGGCCTGATAGCACTAACCATCACGTGGGCATTGTATGGGCGTTCTGCGTCGTATACATCAGCCGAAGCTTAATAGACGTCAGCGACTGAGCGGCGCGCATCGGGTTGGACTGCGTAAGCTCCTGCCTTGTTGAAGGAGGTAGCTAGGTCTGCTCACCGGCCGCCCACGCAATGTGTAGGAGTTCCCGGGGAGATGGCCCATGACCCCTGGGGGCATAGGTTTAGTCCAGCGTGCTGACCTCTCTATTAAGCCTAGGTCGGGTTGCCGCATATTGTTTGGCTGAGGCCGGGCGTGACCCAGGAAAGCGTGTCCGGCCGGAGTAAATCAAGCATGGTGGGTAAGTTGGTGCACCCCTGCAGGGAAGAAAACATCTATCGATAGCCTGTCCTACGATAACGGACACTTGGAGTTGTATCCCGATCGATACAACTAGAACTAGATACTTGTGATGAGAAATGCATGGATTGTGATGAGAAATTGATTGTGATGAGAAATGGATAGTATGGCTCTGGGATTGCTTTCTCGCTGGGAGTCGAGAAAGGATCTCTGGCCGAGGTTGATAACACTACTACTTTACATTATGGTGATATGTACTCTTCTATATGCTGCAAGATGTTTGAAGATGCTTGAAGATGCTAGTCTTCGACAGGCTAGGCTTCCCCCTTCTCTTCTGGCATTCTGTAGTTTAGTCCACAGATACAGCCGATTCATTTGATACAGATGCATACTTAGTTTAGATCTGATGTAAGTCTTGCGAGTACTTTGGATGAGTACTCATGGTTGCTTTGCTACTTCTTTTTCCCCCATACCCGATTGTTGCGACCAGATGACGGATCCCCGGAGCCAGACAATGCCAGTGATGACTACTACTACCCGGAGGATGCCTACTACTACGTGACGACCGTTGACGACTTGGAGTACTTAGGAGGCTCCTAGGCAGGAGGCCTTGCCTTTTCGATTAATGTTGCTTTTGTGCTAGTCTTCTTAAGGCAAAACTTGTGTAACTTATGTCTGTACTCAGATATTGTTGCTTCCACTGACTCTTGTGTATTCGATCTTATGTATTTGAGCCCTCGAGGCCCCTGGCTTGTAATATAAAGCTTGTATTATGTTAGTTTGTGTCTAGAGTTGTGTTGTGATATCTTCCCATGAGTCCTTGATCCTGATCGTACACATTTGCGTGTATGATTAGTGTACGATTGAATCGAGGGCATCACACATAGTCTTAATTTTTCCTACCATTCCTTTGTTTTTATACTCCATCTAGGCTTCACTTAGTCCTAACTGCAGCGATCATGAATTCAAACACCATCAACACTGGTATAGTGACGTGCTATACAAATGGTTTTTAACCCCTTTCCGCGACGACGTTTGGAACCGTCTCCATGTGAGTGTGGGATATAGGGGGATCCTTCCCACACGACCCAGATATCATGGGGGATAGGCCCTCCTGGGACACCAAATGAGCTCGTGTGCGATCGGGCGAGGCATCGAAACCTAATCATTTTCGTAGGTATGTACATCCCACACGGTGAATCCCCGTAAATCATTTCCGTTTGTATGTATATCACACACAGTTCTTTGTGTGCAAACGTTTGTGCAAGGTGGCCTAATGCAAACAGTTCGCTACCGGAAGCCATGTGTGATTGTTGTTGATCGAACATGCCTACTTTCTAGAAACCGTGTGGGTTGTTTGAATTCATCGCCCACGGTGCTGTCTGAGTAACCGTCTGCAATAGAAAACCCCAATAACCAGGGTAATTAGCCTATTATCGACAATCCATGTACTAATCAAATTGATATTTCTTATAAAACACACCAAATATTTCATATCCGTATAACAGCAACTAGGATTTCATAATCGAATTACACCAGATAGCTTCGGCACTCAGTTACGCCATTACACAACAGCACCAAGTTTCACATGCAACATCAAAAACCTCTGGAAAGTAGCATCATACATGGTAAATAGACAGATGAATCTCATCTAGGAAACTGCCGAAGCGAAAGGCAAATGTTGAGCCTTCAGTGATGTTGAATGTCCTTGCAACTTTAGGCCAGTGGCTATGGATAATTGCCCGCCCAACCTTCGTCCTCTTCAGTAAGACTTCAATATTGTACCATGGGTGTTGAATGAATACCTTCCTCGCCTCTTGACCATGCAGGTGGTTTGAGAGGTAATCATCGGTGAACTGCTTTGAAAAGTACTAAAAACAAAGATATGCATAAATCGTTGTTATAAATTTTGAAATGGCGCAAGGGGTAAAAACAAGCTAAAAGAGTTAGTACCATCCTATAGTTGACCGATGTCTTCTTCATTGTGTAAACAAAGATCTTGCTGTTAATCGTCGCAAGTTTTTTTCATCCTAACAATCTTTCTGAGTTTCTTGACTTGACTGATATTCATGGACATCTCATTTCCCCATATGCAAAATGGGCCGAACAGTGGGTCTAAGCCTCTGACAGCAGGACCTACATGTGCAAGACCATATTGTAAGAAACCTAAATATTATGCTGATTCCTACAACTGCACAATAATGTGCTATTAGCCAAATGACCATGCTTGAACAAACCTCGATGGTAAATCGCATTGTCTCCCATTGTTTCCCTGCAACACACATAAGGAAGATCTTAATCAGGTTAACTGAGAGTTGCCATACTATCAGTAGAATATGTATTGAGTATAGCCAAATTCGATTGGTGTCACATGCATAACAATACAAAATTGAACTTACAACAAATGAAAATCAAATTGCAGAACTAAACCAAATAGTTAAATGGACAACAGACCAAATGAACCAAAATAGTTAACTGAGCACGACATTGGTGAATAGAAACATGTACTAGAAGATAAGACAGTTAACAAAACAAAGAATGCTTGAGAACAATACTATGAAATGTAGCAATTGTTGGACCAAAGTGTTAACTGAACATTACATTTTGGAGGACCAAACTATTAACTGAACATCAGATTGCATATTAACATTACGGAGGACAAATCGCTAGAAGGCACTGGCGGCGGCCTCGAGAAAACATCATGAACTGTATTTTAAAGTAGACAACCGCGTGGCGGTGTCGACGGTGGCCTCGAAGACGAGGTGCTCCTCCAAGATCTTGCGGTCGGCACGCATGGCAGCCATAGCGACCTCGTCTGCGTGTGCAGCCGCATGCTACTGAGCTCCACATTATACTGCGTGCAAAATGGCTGTGGGTGGTGTAAGTGCATCTAGTGCCACCCCTAGTTGGTTTTGGAGTATTGACGACAAACCTGGTTGAGGGACTAATGTGTTTGTGAGAATTGCAGGATAACACAGGTAGTAGTCCCGTACTGATTCGATTTACCTACCGGAGATGACCCCTAAAAATGTATGAAGACATTGAAGACAAAGGTGGTATGTGAAGGTATTCACATTGAAGATTATGACAAGAGAAGACATTGTGTGAAGACTATGGAGCGCGAAGACTTAGTTTTTTCATTGTTTCGTTTTCTTATTTGTTGAGTCATAGGAACCACCGTACTGTTAAGTGGGGTCCAAGTGAACCAGTTAGAATGACTGAAGTGATGCTTAACCAAAATCCTATGTCTTCGAGCGAAGACTATGAGAGCAAATCTTATCCAGAGCTGGATAAGTCAGCTTTGCTTGTAGCTCAAGTAAAGTTGTCGTGTGTGTTTGAAATCTGACTGTTGGAACACGTGTCAGTTCCTTAGTGACCCAGGGTCATTTCGGACAAATCAGGTCGGGTTGCCTAGTGGCTATAAATAGCCCACCCCCTACACCATAAATTGGTTGGCTGCTCAGAGTTAGTGCACGACTTTTGTCGTTTGAGAGCAACCCACCTCGAAGCCTTTGAGAGAGAAATCCTTGTGAGGACAAAGCCCTAAACACCCAGAGCCAAAGAGTGTTAGGCATCACTTAAGTCTTCTTGTCTGTGTGATCTGAAGACTTATTACACTTGAGGACTGTGAATCCTCCAGCCGGTTAGGTGTCTCGTTCTGAGCATCCAAGAGTCATTGTGGATTGCCGGTGAACGAAGTCTGTGAAGGTTTGGAAGTCTACCTTGAAGACTTACCAGAGTGATTGGGCGAGGACTGGGTGTCCTTAGCTCAAGGGGAATAAGGTGAAGGCATGGTCTTCTGAGTTAAATCTCAGCCTCCCTAACCAGACGTACAGTTGTCACAGCAACTGGAACTGGTCCAACAAATCATTGTCTTCAACGAGCTACTGGTTCTATCCTTCCCATCTCTTTATTTGCAGTTGGTCCTTGTGAAGTCATTCCCTGTCTGCATTATTTCTGTCTTCACCGAGCGACTGCTTGTTCTGATTGGATTCATACTATCTTCCATCCTGATCCATACTGCCTAGTTTCTATTAGTCTTTGTGCTTTCACTTCATTGAATACTTGACTATGGCTTGCCTAGTGTAGTCCGCTGTATGGTAATAGGTTTATTTCTATTGTTTGTCTTTGAAACTTCCATGTTTTGAAGACTTTCATAAAAATCTCCTATTCACCCCCCTCTAATCGATCGCTAGCACTTTCAATTGGTATCAGAGCAAGGCACTCCCTTGTTCTGTGTGATTCGGTTTAACCACCTAGAGTTTTAGCTATGTCGACTGTAGGGATAATCAAAGTCTTCGCTGCGTGCCCCGTCTTCGATGGAACTGAATATCCCTACTGGAAGAATAAGATGCGCATGCATCTTGAAGCCATTGATGTCGACCTCTGGTATGTCGTCAATAATGGCGTCCCCAAGGCTGGTGAAGGTGTCACCGCTGCTGATGTCAAGAAGTTCGTTCAACTGGACTCTACTGCCAAGAACATCATCTGTGGTCATCTGACCAAAGGGCAGTATGGCCATGTGAGTGCTCTGGAAACATCTAAGCTAGTCTGGGACTGGCTCTCCAAGGTCAACGAGGGCGTCTCAACCCAGAGAGATCAAAGGATCAGTGTCCTTCGCAACCTCTTCAACCACTTCAAGAGAAACGACAATAAGAATGTTCAGCTCACGTTTGATCGACTCACTGACATCACAAATGAGCTTCAAGCTCTCGGCACTACTGAGATTACCAAGCATGAAATTGTCAAGACACTCCTGAGATCACTTGACAGCTCGTTTGACACCCTAGCCTTGATGATTCAAGAACGCCCTGACTTCAAAAGCCTCGATCCGTCTGACATACTTGAAAGGCTCAACACACATGAGTTTCAGCTTTCTGAGAAAAGAGACATCTACGGTCCCAACTATGGGCGAACTCGTGCTCTGAAGGCAAAAGCTGTTTCCTCATCTGAAGAAGAATCTGAGTGCAGTTCTAATGATCCTGAAGACATTGGAAAGGAGCTTGTTATGCTTGTGAAGAAGTTCCAGAAATTCACCAAGAAGAAAGGCTTCAGAAAGTCCTCACGATCCAGCTCAAGGAATGATGAAGCTTCTGCTCATGACTACAATAAGAGAACATGCCACAAGTGCAAGAAACCTGGTCACTACATCTCTGAGTGTCCACAGTGGGACAATGAGAACAACAACAAGAAGAAGAGCAAGGAATATGATTCTGACGACAAGAAGAAGAAGAAATACTCAAAGTCTTCTTCCAAGTCTTCCTCAAAGTCTCCATCACACAAGAAGAGCTCATCTGGCAAGGCTGGTGCGTTTGTTGGCAAGGAAAAAGATTCAGAGGAGGAGTCTGCTTTTGAGGAGGCAGAGGTGGAGTCTGAGGAGGAGCCGATTCTGGCATTGCAAGTCTGGCTACAGCCTACGTTGCCAAGTCCATCTTCAACACTGAAGACAATGACTTCGTCACCGACGCCGATGCTAATGATAAGGACAACTCCGCTCCCACCTACTGCTTCATGGCACGCGGTGCCAAGGTAAACTCACGCACTACTCACTATCAAACATCCAGTGAAGATGACTCTGATTGTGGTTCCGAACCCAGCTACAAAACACTTGCTAAAATTGCAGCTGAACAACCGAAAGCTATGGAACATATTCAAAAATTGTTAGACAAAAGCGATGACCTGTTAGACGCTGAAATGACTCGATCTCAGTCCTTAATTGAAAACATTAAAAATCTTCATGTTAAGTATGAGGAACTTGAAAGTCGTCATGAAACGCTCTCAACAACTCATGAAAAGCTTTCCTATGATTATCTTCAAAGGAAGCAAGATCTTGAGAAATTGAGAGCGGCTCATGAAGATCTTCAGAAGGAAAACGAGTCACTTCGCACCAAACAGATCAGTTCCGCTCAGGAAGGATTTGAACCACCATGTCTTAAATGCATTGAGCGTGACAATGCTACTTTTGTTGCTGGATGTTCTATTGCTGCTACTGTTGCAATATCTTCAACTGTTGATGTGGTAACTAACCCCTCTGCTGAGGATACCACTTCTATTGCTGATGAAAATGCTAGGTTGAAGACATTGCTTGAAACAGGGATGTACAAAAGTCTCAAAGGGCATCAGACAATATGTGATGTCCTCAAAAGGAAGATCCTGAACCGAAACCCTAGGAAAGAGGGTGTTGGGTTCGAAAGGAAAATGAATGCTGATGGCTCTTACTGGAAACCTCAGCAGTACCACAAAACCACATGGGTTGCTGCAAAGGAACCTTCAGTGGATCCATCCACCCTATCTGGCTTCACTTGTACTAATCCCATTGTCATTGATGAATCCTTTGATGCAAACTATAAACTGTTTAAGAATCAGAATGGTGAAGTGTTTGCCAGGTATATTGGTACTAACTGCAGGAATGGGCCACCTATGAAGAAAGTCTGGGTGCCGAAGAAGTGTCTGGAGAATCTTCATGTGAATGCCGTCATGACACCACAAGTGAAGAAGACAAACCCCAGACCACAGGCTTCATATGGTCCAAAGGCTTCATACAGACAGAGGACTCACCTGAGTCGCACTAACGCAAATGTTTTGCAGGGAAACCATACTCAGGCCTATGAACATGAGCGTGTTTCATCAAACCGCCATGTTCATAAGACCAATAACTACTCTGCTTATTCTTATGAGTACTATTGTCCACCTGCAAGACTATTTGCTAGGGCTCCAAAGCCAAAGTTCCCAGATGCTGCACTTAGACTCATTGCTTCGAAGCCACCCTTGAAGATGTGGGTGGCTAAGAAAGCTTAACTCTCTTTTGCAGGGAAGGGTCTCCAGCCGAAAATCAAATGCGTCTGAAGCTATTGCTAGGGACCTTAAACATCTTGTAGGGCGCAAGATCAAATGCCCAAATGGTCTTATTATGTATTTTGTTCCTGAGTCGCTTGCTACTTGCCCTATCAGTCCTAACCTCGATCTAAGCTTTCATAATCCACTTGCTCGTCAAATGTTTATGCTTCACAATTCTCTTCGTGAAGCCTATCCCCCTAACTGCACTGTAGGGTATGACACCAACTGCTTCAGAATGGATTATTGATAGTGGATGTACTAATCACATGACTGGCAAGCGAAGTCTTCTCATGGACTCAACCTTATGTCCATCTGACAAAAGTCACATCACATTTGCTGATACTGGCAAAAGCAAGGTATTGAGTCTAGGTAGAGTTGCAATCTCAAAGGATCAGCACATGGATAAAGTGATGCTTGTTGAATCCCTTGGTTTCAACTTAATGTCTGTCTCAATGCTTTGTGATTTGAACATGATTGTGATATTTGGAAAATATCGTTGCCTAGTTCTAATGGAATCTGACAAGTCTCTAGTCTTTGAAGGGTGTCGGAAAGATGATTTGTACATGGTAGATTTCTCAGCAGGACCACAACTCGCCGCATGTCTTCTTACAAAAGCTTCAGAATGTTGGCTCTGGCATCGGAGGCTAGGGCATGCTGGCATGAGGAACTTGCATACTCTTGCAAAGAAGCACGTCATAGGCATCGAGGGCATCAAGTTCAAGAAGGATCACTTATGCAGTGCCTGCAAAGCTGGAAAGATGACGAGGGCCAAGCATCCCTCGAAGACAATCATGACAACGACTCAACCCTTCGAACTGCTACACATGGACCTCTTTGGTCCTACTCACTACTCAACTCTTACTACTACTGCTTGTCTCTATGGCTTCGTCGTTGTTGATGATTATTCAAGATATACATGGGTGCATATAATTCTCTACAAGACTGAAGTGCAGGATGTCTTCAGACGCTTCGCAAATCGAGCCATGAATAACTATGGTGTCAAGATCAAGCACATCCGAAGTGACAACGACACTGAATTAAAGAACACCTGCCTCGACACTTATCTTGATACATTGGGCATCACTCATGAGTTCTCAGCCCCGTACACGCCGCAACAGAATGGCATCATGGAATGCAAGAACAGAACACTCATTGAGATGGCTCGGACGATGCTTGATGAATACAAGACTCCAAGGAAGTTCTGGCCAGAAGCCATTGATACTGCATGCCATGTCATCAACCGTGTTTATCTTCACAAGCTTCTGAACAAAACATCCTATGAACTCCTCACTGGTAAGAAGCCAAATGTCAGTTACTTTAGAGTATTTGGTGCCAGGTGCTGGATCAAGGATCCTCATCACACTTCAAAATTTGCACCGAAAGCACATGAAGGTTTTATGCTTGGTTACAGAAAGGATTCGCACTCCTACAGAGTCTTGAACCTCTTTCACTATAAAGTGGTTGAAACTGTGGATGTGCGGTTTGATGAGACTAACGGCTCGCAAAGAGAGCACCTGCCAAATGTGCTAGATGAAATTCCACCTAGTGAATCCATCAAGCTTATGGGAACTGGAGAAATCATAGCGCCTGAAGTACAACCTGAAGAGGAACTTATCATCTCTGCACCTGATCAACCTGAAGACAATGCTCAGCCTGAAGACAATCCTTCAAACGATGACAATGATCAGCAAGAGCAAAATCTTCGTCCAGTTCATCCTCGTGTTGCAAACGAAGTACAGATTGAGAAGATAATCGATAGCATCAATGCACCTGGTCCACTCACTCGTTCAAGGGCAACACAACTAGCAAATTTCTGTGGGCACTTTGCATTCGTCTCAACATCTGAACCCAAGAAAGTTGATGAAGCCTTCATGGAACCTAAATGGATTCAAGCTATGCAAGAAGAGCTTCAACAGTTTGAGCTGAATAATGTATGGGAACTGGTCAAGCGTCCTGATCCTCGTAAACACAATATCATAGGCACTAAATGGATATATCGCAACAAGCAAGATGAGCATGGTCAAGTTGTCAGAAACAAGGCTCGTCTCGTTGCTCAAGGATACACTCAAGTTGAAGGAATTGACTTCGATGAAACATTTGCTCCTGTGGCTAGGCTTGAAGCTATATTCATACTGCTAGCCTATGCAAATCATCATAACATTCTTCTGTATCAAATGGATGTGAAGAGTGCTTTTCTCAATGGCAAGATTAAAGAAGAAGTGTATGTTGCACAACCGCCTGGCTTTAAAGATCCAAAACATCCTGACATGGTTTACAAGCTCAACAAGGCACTGTATGGCCTCAAACAAGCCCCTCGTGCTTGGTATGACACACTCAAGGACTTCCTGAAGAGCAAAGGCTTCAAACCTGGTTCCCTGGATCCCACGCTCTTCACAAAGACATATGATGGTGAACTGTTTGTGTGCCAAATATATGTGGATGACATTATCTTCGGCTGCACTAATCAGAAATACAGTGATGAGTTTGGAGACATGATGCAAGAGCAATATCAGATGTCCATGATGGGTGAGCTGAAGTTCTTCCTTGGTCTTCAAATACGATAGCAACGCAACGACATCTTCGTATCTCAAGAGAAATACCTCAAGGATTGCCTGAAGAAGTTTGGAATGCAAGACTGCAAAGGTTACACGACGCCAATGCCTACCAAGAGTAATCTAGATTCTGACGCCAATGGTAAAGAGTTCGATCAAAAGGTATACCGCTCCATGATTGGTTCTTTGCTTTATTTATGTGCATCTAGGCCAGATATCATGCTTAGTGTTTGCATGTGTGCCCGATTCCTAGCGGCACCAAAGGAATCACATCACTTAGCTGTGAAGCGAATTCTTCGATATTTGGCTCACACCCCAACACTAGGATTATGGTATGCAAAGGGCTCAGAGTTTGATATAGTTGGATTCTCGGATGCTGATTATGCTGGTGACAAGGTGGATCGCAAGTCTACATCAGGCACATGTCACTTTCTGGGACGATCACTTGTATGTTGGTCTTCAAAGAAGCAGAACTGTGTATCTCTCTCCACTGCTGAATCTGAATACATTGCTGTTGGATCTTGCTGCGCTCAGCTTCTATGGATGAAGCAAACACTCAAAGACTATGGCATTCATCTGAAGCAAGTGCCACTCTACTGCGACAATGAAAGCACCATCAATATCGCTAACAACCCAGTCCAGCACTCGAAGACAAAACACATTCAGATCCGTCATCACTTTCTCAGAGATCATGTCATGAAGGAAGATATTGATATCATTCACATCAACAATGAAGAGCAGCTGGCAGATATCTTCAAAAAGCCCTTGGATGAGAAAAGGTTTTGCAAGTTGCGGTATGAGCTAAATATCTTGGAATCCTCAAATGTCCTGTGATCATGCACACATCCTAACACTTATGCATGTTGATGACTTAGATGTGCAAACACACGAAGTAACGTATATCTTCAACTAATGAAGACTTACACTCTAAGTGTGAATACATTAACGCGGAATTTGACTTTGGAGCGCCATGATAATTGTGCGCCGTATCTGGGTCTAATACTTCCTATACGGTGGGTGTCGGTGTCAAAACCGGCAGATCTCGGGTAGGGGGTCCCGAACTGTGCGTCTAAGGCGGATGGTAACAGGAGGCAGGGGACACAATGTTTTACCCAGGTTTGGGCCCTCTTGATGGAGGTAAAACCCTACATCCTGCTTGATTATTCTTGATAATATGAGTAGTACAAGAGTTGATCTACCACGAGATCGGAGAGGCTAAACCCTAGAAGCTAGCCTATGGTATGATTGTATGTTGTCCTACGGACTAAAACCCTCTGGTTTATATAGACACCGGAGGGGGCTAGGGTTACACAAGGTCGGTTACAAAGGAGGAGATATACATATCCGTATTGCCTAGCTTGCCTTTCACGCCAAGTAGAGTCCCATCCGGACACGGGACGAAGTCTTCAATCTTGTACCTTCATAGTCCAACAGTCCGGCCAAAGGATATAATCCGGCTATCCGGACACCCCCTAATCCAGGACTCCCTCAGTAGCCCCCAAACCAGGCTTCAATGACGATGAGTCCGGCGCATAGTGTTGTCTTTGGCATTACAAGGCGGGTTCTTCTCCATATTTCGAATGTTTATAAAGCAGTGTCCGGTCCCATAAATGTTGGACCTCTTGTCTTCTGTGCCCAATAAGGGCTATCTCCCACGCGTCGAATGAATACGAGGCACCAATGCGTTTTTACATTCGCCCCCCTAGCTAGATAAATAAATTTCCTATTAAAGGGATGGGGATACTTAGATCCGATCCATACCATCCTCCCCCAGCGAGAATCCATCAGAGTGCGCTTCGGAAAGATCCACTCCAACATGGCCGAACCCCGCAGCTCCTCCTCCCACCCCCGTAGCCCTAAGCCCGGTGATTGGGAGAGGTGTTCAGTCCCACACAGTCGACTAGTCGAACTGCAGACTAAGGGATTTCTCCCTCCAGCGTACATGGTGCCCGTCCGAGCCGGGCTCGCCACCTACAATGGCGGGGAGCAAGCGGAGAGCTTCCCCAGCCCCTCTATGGGGGAGCGGGTCTTCCTTGTTCCTTATTTATTAAGGGGACTCGGATTTCCAATTCATCCGTTCCTCCGCGGGCTCCTGGAGTTTTACGGCCTCCAATTACATAATTTCACCCATGCTTCCATTTTACACATCGCCGGCTATGTCGCCCTCTGCGAGTTATTCCTGGGCTGCGAGGCTCATTTCGAGCTATGGAAAAGGTTATTTTGCCTCGTCCCTCGCACACAGAAGGGGTCACTTTATCAAGTGGACGAAGCCGAAATATGGCGCATCGCCGAAACCGGATACCTGTCCGGTACTTCAAAGAAGACGTCCGAAGACTGGCCTTCGGAATGGTTTTATATGGAGGACGTCCCCCTTCCGGACCCTGTTCGGCGGGGTCTTCCTGAGTTCAGCAATGCTCCTCTGAAGAAACGCCGAAGTTGGCGCCCACAGAGCCCCCAGGAGGAAGACAACGGAGAAGTCCTGTACCTGATGAACCGGATTAAAGCGCTGGCTCAATCAGGATTAACAGTAATCGAGGTTATGTCAATATGCATAATGCGGGGAGTGCAACCACTTCAATATCGAGGACACCCCCTGTGGTGTTTTAACGGGGAAGATGACGCCACCTGATGCGGGCGTAAGGGTCCGGACAATGCTACCGCTTTAGCAAAAATTCTGTCCGAATTGTTCAAGGGAGAGGAAGAGGAGTTCATCCGCATCAAGCCACGGGATGGATTCTCCATGTACAATCCTCCAAGCTGGGTGAGTTATACTTCCTTACTCCCATTCTTCCTGCATTCTTTATCATAGGCACTCATCTTGCCATTTTGCGGTAGGAACTGCGAAAAGCCATAAAGGAGGTCAGCAGCCCATCCCCACAACCAGAGGACCCTGACCGGGCCCTTGGTCCCGGACTCGAAGAAGATCCGGACATATTCGTGGAGCTGATAGACTGGTTGTTCTATCAATTCAGCTGCGATGACGCCATGGTGGCCATTATGACCGGACCTCTTCCTGCGTCGCACGTAAGAAAAGCCAAAAATCCCAACTCCAAAAACTAGGATCCCCTTTTAGACAGTTCACCTACCATACACATATGGTGTTTTACAGGGAAGGCATTCGGGACCATGCCGAACCTGCAGCAACTCGCCAACAAGAGGCACCGAGGCCGGGCAGGCCAAAAAGGAAGGTGGTCAGGACGGAGACGCCGGCGCAGAGGTATGATAGGAACCCCGCTCCGTGGTTGTCGTCTTTCTTGAAATGTAATGACGTCCATGTTTCTTTAACAGAAAAAACGCTCGTCGGAATGTGTCCGGTGAGGCTGCCGATCACGCTTCCGCCAGTCGGGCTCCAAGCCGGACATAGAGGCGGAAGCCAACATGGGGCGGACGCCGAATACCCCCCCTACAGAGGATGCGGATAGACTATCCTCTACAAATTCAGAAGTGGAGAGCGCCATGAACCATAGGCGTCGTCGGGCCGTACTCCGCGACGCTTGCTTCTCACCAGAGGCATTTGCTGCCTTCAATTCTGGAGAGGCGTACCTCCGTGCTTTTCAAAGTGGTCTAGCCAGAGCCACGGACCAGTACGTAAAGGATGTATGGGTAAGCAAATCTGACGATTATATGTATCAGTAGCCCCTGAGACTTGAAACAGTTAGCAGAACTGATTTAAGGATCATCTTATTGTGCAGGTTCTTATAGAGAAGAATACTTCAACTGTCACAGGAGCTGGAGGAATGCAAGACCCAACTGCGGGCCGCTGTTGCTGCATTGAGGGAACCTAAAAAGTCCCCCGCTGGTAACATTTGTTTTGAAGAATGATGGTTACCATATAGCATGTGGCGTGGCTGCAGATCTAACAATAGATGTTTGCAAATGAATCCGGAGAAAATCCGGAGGACCAGCATGTCGTGCGACAGCTAAAGGCTGGCGAACGCGTGCCGACTGAGGTCAGGCGGGAGAAAAACAATCTCTAAGATGCCAATACCAAGCTGAGCGTGGAACTGAAAGATGTTCTACCCCAGCTTGCAGACTCCGAGAAGGAGAATAAGCGGCTTCGACGCGGCATTATCAGTAAGTGCTTGAACAAACCCTTTTGAAGGAGTTCAGCAAAGAAGCCGGCTAACAGCGTGATGTCTGCAGGTATGCTGACGGGTCGTCCCGCGGAGGAAATGCCCGGGTCTACAGGTGATCTTCTATCCGAGCTCTCACAACTGCACGAACAAGTTCGGCAGGTGATGCAAGGTGTTGCCCAGGCCTTGTGGCCATCCGTCTCCCTGCCAGAAGGCATTGTAGAGCTTACGGAGAAGCTCAAGGTAGCACGGCGGCGCTTCCGATTATGGAAGATATCGGCCTGCCGTCAAGGTTCCAGGGAAGCCTGGGCCATGGTGAAGATGCGGTATACCAAGGCTGACCCAAATCACATGGCCGAGGTCGGACCTATGGGGCCCGACGGAAAAGAGATCCCTGTTAGCTTAGTTTATGGGCAAGTGGAATTAGCCGCAAAGTATTCTCAACAGGATTGTAGGCTAGACCGCCTGTTGGATGGTATAGAAGAGGAATTTAGTCAGTCTGCATGACTATGTAATTAAAGTGACATGTATAATGCCTTCTAGCCGGATTGTAGATCATTTGTCATGGCGGACCTTTTCGCTTCAACCTCGGGACCCGATAGTCCGGAGTGTATCCGAATACCCGCTTAGTTATATAAGAACCGGGGTATGCGTGGAGACAAGGCGTAGGGGTCATTAGTGCTTGAACAGACAAGTGCCCAACTAGTTATGTTATATTACATGGGTAGTAAGAAACATCTTCCAGGGAGAATAGTTCCGTTAAGGGTTCCTTTCCCTGGGTACGCATGCCCTAAAGTGTATGTCCGGACTGCGAGAGGAAACGCAGGAAAAAACATCTGGGGGCACATATGGAAAATAAATAAAAATCATCTTTCGTTCACCGACCGAATATTCCCTTAAGAATGCTAGCTTTTGGCTTCACCCAATTTGAGGTACACATTCGGCTAACTCGGCAGTAACAATCGTAGAGGTGCTCCCCTTATGCCCTAGCCGAATTAACGAGAACGTAGGGCATAAATACAAGAGCCAGGCAACCCAGCTTGGCCAAAACTGAAGTCATATCGATGCATATAATGGTGAAGAAAAGGTACATGCGGAAGAATAACACATGTGCGGGGCATGAAGCCCGGATAAACAATTAAGCTTCTGTGAAAGAAGCCCCCAGGTATGATGAGCGCGGCTAGCGCATCTATAATGTGCAAGCGTGGCACAAGTTGGCCCTTGAAGGCCTAGAGAAAGAATAAAAGAAAGAAAGAAAGATAAACAAGACAGATAATGTATATGCAAAAAATGGACAAAGGAAGGTGACGAACATAGAGTCCGGCACTAGGCGTAGAATCTTCGGAGCCTGGCTGCATTCCATGGATTCGGCTCGAGTCGATTATTCGATGCATCCCGCAGATGGTACGCTCCACCGGTTAGAACTTGGTCAATAATGGAGGGACCTTCATATTTGGGCTCGAGCTTGTTCTTTTTCTTATCCGACAGGCGTAGGACTAGTTCGCCAACGTTATAAGTTTTGGCCCGTACTTCTCTGCTTTGGTATCTGCGAGCCTGTTGCTGATAGAATGCGGAACGGGCTTTTGCCACGTCGCGCTCCTCCTCCAGGGTGTCCAGACTGTCCTGTCGATCGAGCTCGGCCTCTCTTTCTTCGTACATGCGCACTCGAGGTGAGTCATGAATTATGTCATAGGGCAGAACCGCCTCTGCGCTGTACACCATAAAGAAGGGTGTATATCCGATAGTATGGTTCGGCGTGGTCCGCAGCCCCCAGAGTACGAAGTTGAGCTCCTCTACCCAGTGCGTGTTAGACTCCTTTAAGGACCGCACTAATCTGGGTTTAATGTCTCTCATGATAAGACCATTTGCTCGCTCAACTTGGCCGTTGGTTTGTGGGTGATAGACGGAAGCACAATCGAGCTTGATGCCCATGTTGCTGCACCAGAGTTTTACCTCATCGGCCGTGAAGTTTGTGCCGTTGTCAGTGATGATGTTGTGGGGGACGCCATAATGGTGTACGACCCCGGATATGAAGTCTATCACCGGTCCGAATTCGGCTGTTTTAACAGGTTTGGCTTCTATCCATTTGGTGAATTTATCCACCATGACCAGTAAGTATTTTTTCTTATGGGTTCCCCCATTAAGGGGTCCAACCATGTCAAGCTCCCAGACCGTGAAGGTCCATGTAATGGGGATTGTTTGGAGGGCGGTGGGTGGCATGTGGCTTTGATTTGCAAAAAGCCGGCAACCGGCGAAGGGTTGGACCATGTCCTATGCGTCTGCCCAGGCCGTCGACCAATAGAATCCTGTACGGAAGGCCTTGCTTACAAGAGCACAGGCTGCGGCATGGTGGCCACCGAGTCTGGCATGAATTTCTGCCAAAAGTTTCCGCCCTTCCTCTTCGGAGATGCACCTTTGAAGGACTTCGGTAGTGCTTTTTTTATACAGTTCTCCCTCATGGACCCTGTAGGCCTTTGATCGCCGCACTATGCAGCGTGCCTCATTTTGGTCCTCCGAAAGTTCCTGCCTAGTTAGGTAGGCTAGGAATGGTTCTATCCACGGGGCTATGATGGCCATTATTACGTGGGCTGAAGGTGTTGTTCCGGTGGCAGGGCCTCCGATTATGTCAGAGTGTTCGATATCTGGCCGGGTCCGGACTAATATTGCCGGTGTCCCCTTCCCATACCACGGATGGCTTAAACAACCTCTCTAGAAAGATGTTGGGGGGACCGCATCGCGTTTTGCGCCGATGCGGGCGAGGATATCCGCCGCCTGATTGTTTTCCCGAGCCACATGGTGAAATTCGAGCCCCTCGAACCAAGCTGACATCTTTAGGACGGCGTTACGATAGGCCACCATCTTCGGATCCTTGGCATCAAAGTCTCCATTTATTTGGGATATTGCGAGGTTCGAATCCCCACGCACCTCCAGGCGCTGAATGCCAATGGAAACTGCCATCCGAAGACCATGTAACATGGCTTCGTATTCGGCTACATTGTTGGAGTCTGTATACAGTATCTGCAGTATGTATTGAACTGTATCTCTGGTTGGGGACGTTAGGACGATGCCAACCCCCAGTCCAGCCAGCATTTTGGAGCCGTCGAAGTGCATAATCCAATTGGAGTATGCGCCGTACTCTTTACGGAGTTCGGCTTCCGTCCATTCGGCGACAAAGTCAGCCAATACTTGCGATTTAATGGCTCGCCGAGGTTTATATGTTATGTCGAACGGGAGGAGCTCAATGGCCCATTTGGCAATCCGTCCCGTAGCGTCGTGGTTGTTTATAATATCATTAAGTGGCACTTTCGAGGCTATTGTAATCGAACACTCTTGAAAGTAGTGTCGCAGCTTCCGGGATGCCATGAATACCGCATAGACTATCTTTTGATAATGTGGGTACCGTGATTTGCATGGAGTGAGGACAGTGGATACATAGTATACCGACTTTTGAAGAGGGAATTTATGTCCGTCAGCTTCTCGTTCGACGACGAGCACTGCACTTAAAACTTGATGAGTTACCGCAACGTACAACATCATTGGTTCGCGGATGTTTGGCGCGGCCAGGATTGGGTTGGTTGCCAGTATGGCTTTTATTTCTTCCAATCCGGCTGTGGCAGCGTCCGTCCACTCGAAGTGTTCGGTGCATCGAAGGAGGCGATAAAGGGGTAATGCCTTTTCTCCTAAGCGGGAGATAAAGCGGCTTAGAGCCGCCACACATCCAGTTAATTTCTGGATTTGTTTGAGGTCTGTTGGGGTAGCCAACTGTGACAAAGCTCGGATTTTGGCCGATTAGCTTCGATACCTCTACTGGAGATAATGAAACCCAGGAGCTTTCCCGCTGGTACACCAAAAACGCATTTTTCCGGATTGAGCTTGATGTCGTATGTTCGGAGGTTGTCGAATGTGAGCCTCAAGTCGTCTATTAGCGAGTCGACGTGTTTGGGTTTGACAACCACATCGTCTACGTATGCCTCTACCGTTTTGCCGATCTGTTTCTCCAGACATGTCTGAATCATGCGCTGATATGTTGCGCCGGCGTTTTTGAGCCCAAAAGGCATTGTGTTGAAACAGAAGGGATCGTATGGTGCGATGAATGCCGTTGCGGCTTGGTCGGACTCCGCCATCTTGATTTGGTGGTAGCCGGAGTATGCGTCGAGGAAACACAATGACTCGTGTCCTGCCGTAGCGTCAATAATTTGATCAATGCGGGGGAGGGGGAAGGGATCCTTTGGGCAAGCCTTATTGAGGTCCATGAAATCGACACATAGGCGTCAGGATTTGTCCTTCTTTGGTACCATCACCAGGTTTGCTAGCCAGTCCGGGTGTTTTATTTCTCTAATGAATCCGGCCTCCAATAACTTGGCTAGTTCCTCTCCCATGGCCCGTCTCTTAGGTTCAGAGAAACACCGAAGAGCCTGCTTGACTGGCTTGAATCCCTTTAGGATATTGAGGCTGTGCTCGGCCAGCCTGCGTGGGATTCCTGGCATGTCTGAGGGGTGCCAGGCGAATATGTCCCAATTCTCGCACAGGAAATCTCGTAGTGCAGCGTCCACGGCGGGGTTTAGCCGTGCCCCGATGGAGGCTGTTTTTGTAGGGTCCGTTGGGTGGACTTGGAATTTGACTATTTCATCCGCTGGTTTAAAAGAGCTGGACTTGGATCTCTTGTCAAGTATTACGTCGTCCCTGTCCACCATGGAGCGTAGCGCAGTTAATTCCTCGGCCGAAAGGGCTTCGGATAATGCCTCGATGGCCAATGCGGCTGTTTTGTTTTCAGCGCGGAGTGCTGTGTCCGGATTACTAGTGAGAGTGATGATTCCGTTGGACCCGGGCATTTTGAGCTTCATGTACCCATAATGGGGTATGGCTTGGAATATCGTGAACGCCTCCCGTCCTAAAAGGGCGTGATATCCACTACTGAACGGGGCCACTTGGAATGTAATTTCTTCGGACCTATAGTTCTCCGTTGTGCCGAATACCACATCTAGTGTGATTTTCCCAGCACAGCGTTCTTCCCGACTGAGGATGATTCCTCTGAAGGTTGTGCTGCTTTGCTCAATGCGGTTCCAGTCTATTTCCATTTTTTGAAGAGTTTCCTCATAGATGAGGTTTAATCTACTGCCGCCGTCCATGAGTACTTTGGTGAGTCGAAAGCCGTCCACGATTGGACTGAGGACCAGTGCGGCTGGTGCTCGGGCTGTTCGGAATTTAGGTTTGTCACTGGCATTGAAGGTAATAGCCGTGTCACTCCATGTATTTATTGCTGCCACGTGGCAGATTTCGGCAAAGCTGCGGAGTGTTCGCTTGCGCCTATTATTTGATGCGAAGGTCTCAAAGACTGTTAATACCGTATTGTTATCCGTGGGATGGTGCTCTGTGGCATCTGGGATGAGAAGATCCTCGCCGCTTTTGGCCACCTGCCGGAGTATCCAACATGCTCTAAGGCTGTGTGTTGGTATGGTATCCGCCGTAGTATGAATTTTGCAGGGGCCGTTAAGCCATCCCTCCAATACGGTTCCGTGCCCTGTGGAGGGTTTTTGTTTCTTTGTAACAAACTCGGGTGTCTTATGATAGTGCACCCTTTTGCTTCGGACTGGGTGTATATCTGAGCCGGATTATCCCAAAATTTTGTTTCGGTTTTCCAGGCGCTTTCCATCGCACAGTACTTTCGTACTATGGATGCCAAGTCAGCGAAGCATGATATGTCACGGCGACTTATGGCGTTAAGGATTCCCTTGTCCGTGCAGTTATTGCAGAAAAGTGAGACTGCGTCTTCCTCGCGGCAGTCCTTAACCTTGTTCATCACAAGGAGGAATCTGGCCCAATAATGATGTACTGTTTCATGGGGCTCTTGCCTAATGTGGGAAAGATCATTTATCTCTGGGTGGGTGGGTGGTTTTGAGTCTGAACCCCTACCCGATCTGAGACCCAGGGGCCGAGGAGTTTCCGATCTTGGAAGTTCGGATTCCGGGATGTTGCCCGATGAGTCTGGCCCGCTGCCTGACTCTAGGTTCAGGGTATGGGTGATGTCCTCCTGTAAACGGGTGTCTGGCTCGGAGAGCTTAGGAATTCGGACATAGTTAGTCCTCAAGATAGAGGAAAAATCGCCGCATTGTTCCTCCACCACCGCAACATGATGGGTGACTGGTGGAGAGTTAATCTCACTTTGATCGGGTTTAAGCCCAATCCGATCATAGTCCATAGCGATTGCCAAGGCGGCGATGCGATCCAAGAGCTCGTTTAGGGAAGAGAGCTCCATTGGATCCATCTGCTCGGCGAATTCGGAGCCAACGTGGAGGCTGTTTTCGATGACCCGAGAAGTCATCATCGGTGCAGCAGCCGAACAGGCGGTCATGACGAAACTGCCTAGCCGGAGAGTTTGGCCGACAGGCAGGGCTCCTTTGGCGGTAATGTTGTTTTTAACAACAAGATGAGGCATCCTTCCTAATGGCGACGACACAGAGGAACTCTCAATGAAAGCACCATTGTCGGTGTCAAAACCGGCGGATCTCGGGTAGGTGGTCCCGAACTGTGCGTCTAAGGCGGATGGTAACAGGAGGTAGGGGACACGATGTTTTACCCAGGTTCGGGCCCTCTTGATGGAGGTAAAACCCTACGTCCCGCTTGATTATTCTTGATAATATGAGTAGTACAAGAATTGATCTACCACAAGATCGGAGAGGCTAAACCCTAGAAGCTAGCCTATGGTATGATTGTATGTTGTCCTACGGACTAAAACCCTCTGGTTTATATAGACACCGGAGGAGGCAAGGGTTACACAAGGTCGGTTACAAAGGAGGAGATATACATATCCGTATTGCCTAGCTTGCCTTCCACGCCAAGTAGAGTCCCATCCGGACACGGGACGAAGTCTTCAATCTTGTATCTTCATAGTCCAACAGTCCGGCCAAAGGATATAATCTGGCTGTCCGGACACCCCCTAATCTAGGACTCCCTCAGTGGGTAACGCCACCACCAAACTTTTGTTTGGAATACTTTCTGTTGGCGTTACATTTGCAAAGTCCTCGCATTTTGTTTGTCTTCAATGTTAACATGGCTTCATGTTTATCTTCACTATATTCTAGTTGAATCTTTTGAACTAAGTGAATGTGATCGGACCCTAACCTTTCTATGCTCCTGTCTTAAGTCTATCTATCCAAATCATATGCATTCTATTGAAACTGTCGAATGTCTTCGCTGCGTCCTTGTCAGCAGAAGATACAGAGACAAACATTAAATCTGTTTTAAATGCTTAATCCTTTTTGCCTAAAACCCGGAGAAGCGGGAACAACCACCCGACAATCCAGGCATGCGTGGGAACGTGGAACAACCTCCAATGTGTTGCATGATCGCCATGTGTCCTTCAGATGTGAATCGCCAGGGGCACCTGCGTAATAACGATGTGCCGCCCCTGTCCCTATAAATACACGCCTCACCCCAGCCATTATCTCTTCTTCCACTCTCGCACAAACCCTAGCGCCACCGCTAGCCCTCGACGACGTCGATGACGAAGCGCTTAGCTGCCGCGACCTCACCGACGCTGTCATCACGCCGGCCGCGGACATCGTCTTCTCCGCCGTCGCCGTAGGTGTCCTCCGTCGCCAAGTTAGGGCACGGAAGATCGAACTGCTCGACCTCCTCTCCCACTCCGTCTAGCAGTTCCTTGTGTGGTAAATAAAACCTCTTTTTACAGTCTTTTTGATGCGATAGATTCATCCTTTCCAACCACAAGTGGTTTATGTTGCTACAAAGTTGGATCTATCCTGTTCTGCATCTCATAGCATGCCTACTATGTTCACTTATGCTTCACAAGTAGTTAGATTCCTCACTTGTACTTATTTGTGGATTCGTACAAATCTGGAACTAACTCACTACATATGAGTGAATGTCTTCGCACTATGAGGTCAATGTCTTCTAAACTGATTTATCTTCAAAATCTTCTAATAATGCATATGACCTCTTCCCCTTCCCTCGCATCTCTAATGCTGTCACAGGTACATGTCCGTGGGAGAATCCCTTGGTTCTCATAGTCTGCATTCATTTGCAGAGTTCTTACAATGTCACATAAATTCTCCTGAAGCCAGTTCCTGTCTGACCAGTAGACGGAAGACTTCGACAGTGTTGAAGCCTTTCAGTCTAAACTTCATGACAACTCAAAAATCAGTCAGGAAGGGCGGCAGACAACACCATGGAAACACTGCTAAGGACCTGCCACCGGATCTCTATGAGTTATACAAGTCAGATCCAGAAGAAACCTATGGAGAACGCAAGAATCGAATCCAATGGATTCAAAGACATTGGGCAGAGGAATGGTTCAAGTACAGATTCGTCACCAAGGAGTATGCTGAGAAGAATGCCTTAAAGGGCCCCTGGGGAGATATAATATACAAAGGTCTTCAACCCAAGTCGAAGTCCGAAGCTATTGCTCAAGGCTTCTACCCCTGCATGATTCATGGACCTCAGCCTGCTAATGCCAACCCATCCTCTCTGTTATGGTGTCGTGAAGATAATCTGTTCAAGTGCAACCATCAGGCTGCAAAGAACTCGGCCAAGGAAAACAAGAAGTCTTTGGGTTTAGACTTCAACCCAGGCCCCTCTGCACCATGTGCTGGCGGCACACGCGAAGCTGAACCCAATATTATTGGCCCCTTCTACAACTTAGAAGGTCTCATCACTCACATTCAGGTTCAAGGGGCAGCCGTGGACCACTTTGCATATGACACTGATTCTGACAAAGCACCTGCACCACTGAAGCCTGTGAAGCAAAAGAAACCAAAGGCTTCAAAGCCCTCTTCTACACCAAAGGTCTCACGGGTGAAGCCTCTGGCCACTGCACCTCCTGAAGCCAGTGTGCAGTCTGAAGATCTCTCATGCATCTCCAAGTCTGCCAAGTTGAAAAAGCCCATGCAACCCACTGGTCAAGCACTGACTCCTGCTGCTGTTTTGAGAAACGAGAATGACGCCATTGATCTGTCTAGCGACAACCATCTTGGTGATGATGCTCTAGAGCAATTGATAAAGAGCAATCAAGAGGCGGAAATCTTCAATGATCTTCTTCTCTTTGATGTGGAGATCCTGTACAAGTTTATTGATGAATGGTTTGACAGCCCAGATCTCAGTTTTGATGATCTTCAGCTTCCAATTGGCCTCAGCGTCTCCTTCCATGGAGCCATTGCTCTTGAGCTGGCTCTTGCACAGAAGATTGTTGATATGAAGCACAAAATTGACTATGAAAAGGCTCAGTTCAAGAAGCACATGGCCAAGCTCAATGTTGAAGACATTCAAAACTTCAAGGTCATGATGCATGAGCTCAAGGAGGCGTTCCACAAGAAACGAGAAGAAGCAAAAGGTTCTCGTGAGCGCATGAAGAATCTTGCTGCCAAATGTGTTCAAGTCTACAATGAAGCTGAAAAGCACAAGGCTTTGGGGCGACCAGGCATCAACCCCATAGTGGCTGCCAAGAAGAAGAAGAAGCCAGTTGTGGCAGAACCAGAAGCATCAAGGTAGGAAGAACCTCGCATTGTCTTCCCGGCCAATATGACAGGCTCGAAGCCTAAGGTCCCCACAGTGGCTTCGGAGTTCAAGAAAACAAGAGCAGCTGAAGCCGAAGCCAGAAAGCGCAAGACCAAAGCCACCACTGATGATGCTCCACCAACCAAGAAAAGGAAAACAAAGAAGAAAGACCGGGCTGCTTCCACAGAGCCCCTTGTTGTCGAGCCAATTTCTGTTGCTCGTCCTTCCTCTGCACATCGAGAACGTCGTTTGGTAGTTCATGAGTCTGCTTCCACAGAGGCTCCTAAAGCTGAAGAGAATCCAGCTATTGACCCCACCACAGCTGAAGACATTGGTCCTCATGACAATGTTGAAGATGATGAAGTCCTTCCTCAGATAGAGCACAATTTGGTATCATCGCCTATTCTCACGAACAACGAACTCATCAGCATTGGTCATCCATTGACGCCAATTGCTCAGGATGACTCATGGGCTGATCACCCTCAAGAATCCCCTCGTGCTGAAGAAACACCAGTCACTCCCCCACCACAGGTCACCACTCCGGTGATTGACAGTGAAGACTTTGAGGCCCAACCAACTCCATCTCCACAGGCGTCGCCAGCATTTCGCAGGCTTCGCAAAGGACCAAGGCCATAGGTCACATTGTCAAGTGTTCCAGAAGGAGAAGAGCGCCGATCCGTTTCACGCGAAGTCTTTCCTGAAGCCTCTCCTACTACGAACATCCCTGAATCTGAAGCCAAAACGGCTGAAGATATTCCGGCTGCATCAGTCGATGACCATGAAGAAGAACCAAGAGAAGAAGAACGTTTTGGTACACCCCCATCCAACACTGAAGCTGTTCTCGAGGAGAACGTGTCCGACCCTCCAGCTCCTGAAGTGGAGGTTACCAATACTGAGGCGGCCACCAACATCAACACTGAAGCCAATGACGTTGTCATGGCTGAAGCTAATGTGGCGCCTGAAGATAATGTGGTGCCAGAAGTGAATGCACCTGAAGCCAATGCAGTACCCGAAGCTAATCCACTGCCTGAAGCCAATGCCTCTGCTCCTGTACCTCCTCCAAGGCAACTGTGACACCCCCGATTCAATCATACACTAATCATACACGAAAACGTGTATGATCAAAATCAAGGACTCATGGGAAGATATCACAACAAAACTCTACAAATAAAATAAGTCATACAAGCATCATATTACAAGCCAGGGGCCTCGAAGGCTCGAATACAAGAGCTCGATCATAGACAAGTCAGCGGAAGCAACAATATCTGAGTACAGACATAAGTAAACAAGTTTGCCTTAAGAAGGCTAGCACAAACTGAGATACATATCATAGACGAGTCAGCGGAAGCAACACTATCTGAGTACAGACATAAGTAAACAACTTTGCCTTAAGAAGGCTAGCACAAACTGGGATACAGATCGAAAGAGGCGCAGGCCTCCTGCCTGGGATCCTCCTAAACTACTCCTGGTCATCGTTAGTGGGCTGCACGTAGTAGTAGGCACCTCCCGAGTAGTAGTAGTCTTCACCGACAGTGGCATCTGGCTCCTGGACTCCATCGTCTGGTCGCAACAATCAGGTATAGGAAGGGGGAAAAGGGGGGAGCAAAGCAACCGTGAGTACTCATCCAAAGTACTCGCAAGCAAGGAGCTACACTACATATGTATGCATTGGTATCAAATGGATTAAGGGTATCATATGTGGACTGAACTGCAAAATGCCGGAATAAGAGGGGGATAGCTAGTGTTTCAAAGACTACGCTTCTGGTAACCTCCATCTTGCAGCAGAAGAAGAGAGTAGATGGTAAGTTCACCAAGTAGCATCATGTAGCATAAACCTAACTGATGATCCTCCCCTCATCTCCCTGTGAGAGAGCGATCACCGGCTGTATCTAGCACTTGGAAGGATGTGTTTTATTAAGTATCCCGTTCTAGTTGTCATAAGGTCAACGTACACTTCCAAGTCGTCCTGTTACCGAAGATCACAGCTATTCGAATAGATTAACTTCCCTGCAGGGGTGCACCACATTTCCCAACACGCTCGATCCCCTTTGTCCGGACACACTTTTCTGGGTCATGCCCGGCCTCGAAAGATCAACACGTCGCAGCCCTACCTTGGCACAACAGAGAGGTCAGCACGCTGGTCTAAATCCTATGGCGCAGGGGTCTGGGCCTGTCGCCCATTGCACACCTGCACGTTGCATACGCGGCCGGAAGCAGAACTAGCCCCCTTAATACAAGAGCAGGCTTACGGTCCAATCCGGCGTGAACCACTCAGTCGCTGACGTCACAAAGGCTTCGGTTGATACCACGATGTCGAGTGCCCATAATTGTCCCTGCGTAGATGGTTAGTGCGTATAGGCCAGTGGCCAGACTCAGATCAAATACCAAGATCTCGTTAAACGTGTTATCTTGAAATAACCGCGAACGCCGTCCAGGGCCAGGCCCACCTCTCTCCTAGGTGGTCTCAACCTGCCCTGTCGCTTCGCCACAAATATCCACACAGAGAGCCGTCGGGATAAAGGTCCTTTCAGTCCCCAATCCGTGAATCACTCGTGGGTACTCCTCGAGCCAACCCGACTTTAGTCATCACATGTATCATGTATAAAGTATATAGTATATACCCGTGACCACCTCCCGAGTGATCACGGCCCGATAGTATAGTATGGCAGATGGACAAGAATGTAGGGCCACTGATGATAAACTAGCATACTATACTAAGCATTAGGATTGCAGGTAAAGGTAACAACAGTAGTAGCAAGGACAGGCTATGCATCAGGATAGGATTAACGGAAAGCAGTAACATGCTACACTACTCTAATGCAAGAAGTAGAGAGAAGAGTAGGCGATATCTGGTGATCAAAGGGGGGGGCTTGCCTGGTTGCTCTGGCAAGAGAGAGGGGTCGTCCACGCCGTAGTGGTACTAGATAGCAGCGGCGTCGGTCTCGGTGTCTAGCGAGAGAAGAGGGGGAAGAAACAATAAATATTAAGCAAACATATGCATGACGATGCGTGACACGACAAAGCGTGATGCAAGGTGTGCCCTAATGCGGTATGAGGTGGTACCGGTGAAGGGGGGAAACATCCGGGAAAATATCCCCGGTGTTTCGTGTTTTTGGACAGACGAACCAGAGGGGGAAATTTGCGTGTTCGCTATGCTAGGGATGCGTGGCGGACGAATGGGCTGCGTATTCGGATTCGTCTCGTCGTTCTGATCAACTTTCATGTACAAAGGTTTTTCATCCGAGCTATGATTTATTTTATATGATTTTCCAAAGTTTTAAACAATTTCTGGAATTTACTGAATTAATTTTAATTCGAAAAAGCAGTAAAAATGCTATGTGCACACACTGATGTGTACACAGCAGGGTGCTATAGAGGCTAAGATGCGGGCCTGTTGACTGAGATGGCCAGTCAAACGTTTGAAAGGTCAAAGGATAAATAGTGCCCTGGGCGCCTCATGTCATAGACTACACCTAGACAAATAAATAAAATTATCCTAATCAAATGAGGCCCACATGGCATCTACACGTTAGGCTAATTAATCCTAAAGCTAATCTACCTCTAATTAAACAAGTCAGCCACGCTGGGCAGTAGCATAGCCGGCTCTACATGGTTGGCTCACATACACGGCCATAGCCACGCAGCAGCAGCCGTCGGCGACATTAGTAGGCAGCAGCAACAGGTAGTAGTGGCAAGAAGCAGCAGCGGCTACGGCTAGGATCAGCAGTAGAGAGCAGCAGCAGAGCCAGCGGCAGCGGCAACAACCAGCTGCACCGGCAGGAGCAGCAGGGGCCAAGGCAGCGGGCGGCTACGGGTGCCCACGTAGTAGTAGGCGCGCCCAGGAGAAGGGGCTGCCGCACACGGGTGGCTGCAGGGGCGTGGCCAGGTTGTGCGCGGGATGCAGGGGAGGGGCCGGGACGAGGACGACCATGGGCGTGAGCGGACGGACGACGACGGGCGAGCAGCAGTGAGGGCACGGCGGCACCAGCAGGCGCGGTCGTGGTGGCAGGGCCAGGCCGCGGACAAGCCCGGGCACACGTGCGTGAGGGCGCGGGCCAGGTGCGGCCTCAGCGAGGCAGGGCATGGGTGGTGCATGGCCACGTGAGGGGCGGCCGGTGCGGTGAGCACGAGGCCACATGGAAGTGGTGGGTGGCGCGAACGGCGACTAAACAAGGGGGAAAGCGGGTGAGTTGGTGGAGACGCTCACCGCGGAGCTGGGGGAGGAGACGGCGAGGCCGAGGGTGGTTGGAGAAGCTCGGATCGACGCCGAGAAGCAGTGGTCAATGATGAGGAAGAAGAGGTCGATGCGCTCGATCCTTGATGGCCTGGCTCCAATCTGTGGACGTAGGCGATGAAGGTGACGATGGTGTTGCTCCTGGACTTGGTAGTGCGATGGCGGATGGCCGGTGGCCACGGGATCGACAGCGAGCTTGGCAACGGTGATTCGGCCATGGACGCAGGAGACGAAAGCGGCGCGAGGGAGAAAGGGAGGAGAGGTTAGGGTTCGCCCGTGGGGTCGGGGGCTCGGCCTTGTAGGTCGTCGGGGAGCGGAGGATGCACGATGCGTGCACATCGGCGATCGTGGCGCCGCGGATAGATGGCATGCAGGCTCTCTGTCTCCTCTCTTTTTTTTTTGAGGCAATCCCACGAAGCTTTATTAAGACGTCACAACGTTTACAGGGACGAACGAAAGGTTTCCGGGGTGGCCTAACCAAACATGGCGGCCCACCCCTAATGTAAGAGCATGCTTCGCTAGATTGTGAGCCTCGAAATTCGAGCTCCTAAATTCGTGGACAAAATTACAAATAGAAAAAGCCCTCCTTGCCTCTAATATTTCATGTATAATAGCACCGTAGCTCGCCAGGCACTGTGTCTTGATATCCTCCACCACCACCTTGCAATCAGTAGCTACATGAATCTTCAGTTCATTAAGATCCTGAGCTAAGGCAAGAGACTCCCTGACTGCCATCGCCTCCAATGTTGTAGGGTCATCAACCCCCTTAAAACTGATCGTCGAGGCTCCCAGGAACAGTCCATTCTCATCCCTGCATACCGCGGCTACCGTTCCTCTCTTCTGATTTCTTTTTGTCGCTGCATCAACATTTACCTTTGCCAAGCTCATCGGTGGAGGAAGCCAACATTTAGGTCTAGGGTTGGGGTGAACGCCCGTCACCCGTCCCGGTCTATCAATATCCTTGAGATCGTTCAGATAAGATTCGATGAACTGTGATGTTGACATTGGGCTTGAGAAAATACCTTCATAGATCGCCTTTCTCCTCGCTCTCCACACCGCCCAGAGGGATATGACCAGTCTAACAAATTCTGTTGAATTTAGAGCCTCATGCAGAGCGAAAAGCCAATTCTTCGCGTTGACATCGTTGTTTAGACTAATCTGTTCAACTATGCGCTCTTCCAACAAAGCCCAAATGCACCTTGACATGGTACAATCCAGCAGAGCATGTCTCCACGAATCCTGAGCTCCACAGAGAGCACAATGGGGGGTTTGTGACATGTTACGACGGTGTAAAACATCACCAGTCGGCATTGAGTGCTGGGCCAGCCGCCATGCAAATATCTTCTGCTTCGAAGGTACCTTGATGTGCCATAGCGAGTTCCATGCATTTCCTTCAGAAGACATATCTGAGATCCCCGCATTCTCATCTATCCAGTCCTCCCTCTGAAACTTTTTATTGAGCACCATTCGATAAGCCGATCTCACTGAAAAGAAACCTCGGCGTTCCCCACTCCAAGCCCAAAAATCATCAATATTGCGTGTACACAATGGAATAGCCAAGATAGCATCTGCGTCAAAGGGTATGAACACCGACCGGACAAGATCCTCTCTCCAAGAAGCAGTGGTGGTGTCAATCAACTCCGAAACAAACCTGGGGGGGTTGGCTACTAGCGCCGTGATGGGCCGCATTGGACCCGTTTGCGGGAGCCAGTTGCTCTCTGTCTCCTCTCTGTACTTACTGTACAGAGGTAGGAGAAAATCCAGTAGATGGGCTGGGCCGCACTGTTCATACGGGCCAAAGTGCACAACAATGACACTTAATTATCTTTTTCTGTCCAACCATTGGTCTCAGTTTTCTATTTATTTTAGGCGCTTAAATGATATTAGTTCTACAAGATACTTCACCTATAATTCAAATACAACATTTTGGGTGCTACACACAAGGTTCCATTTTATTTAGGAAAGTTTATACATTTGCTTATTTTGAAAAGGCCATTTTATTTTTCCGTTAGATCACTTATTATCCTAGGAATTTATTTGCGAGTCCAATGAAGTTGGTTGCAACATGAAAAATATCAGGGGAATTTATAGAATATTGTGAACATTTTAGTTTTGCCGTGCAAAGAAATAATTATTTCACTTGTAATTCAAATTTGAATTTGACTTGGATTCTGGACAAGTGGGCCATTTGCATAGTAACCATGATGACATGGCCACCATTAGGGGGAGATTACTGTAGCATGATTCTCGGGGTGTTACAATTCTCCTCCACTACAAGAAATCTCGTCCCGAGATTTAAGAGGTGGAGTAAGGAGGAAATTTCTAGCTACGAAAATCCAACGGATCTTTTCGTTGTTGGTTGCTCTTCTCGAATAGGTCGATCCATTACATTGGTGTCTTCATTGCTCTACTTGTGGTCATCCTCATGAAGTCGTCATCATTCCTTCAGGAACTCCATCGTACTTACGAAAGAGGGTGGGTATTCCGGGAGAACGGACCTTTGTAAGGTTGACTATCTAGTCGATAACATTGGGGAAGGTGGCGGAAAGTAACTCTCGAATTGAAACTTAATAAATTATCAAGAGCAAAGTAAGGAGGTATCATGGGAAGTTTCGAGCAGGCGGGCAATCGTTCGATGCCTGAAACAAAGTGTGAAAGGGGTCTAGAGCAACGAGAATAAGTAGTGTGTCTGATACCGAAAGATAATATCTGATTGAAGGTAGCTCACAGAATGACATACAAGGTAAGGTCCAAAGGATAAACTTTGGAAACAAGGATGTACAGGAGAGTCAGATTTTGATCATGTGGAACTGTGGGTTATGGGCTCACCATGTGGGATAAAAGTAGGAAGGGCACTCACATCTTGCGTGGGCATGAAAGCAAGGCCTGTCAGGGAATAGCTTGCCAGTTATGTCAGCAACAACGTCGGTACCAAGGGCGAGGGATGAAGAGAACCATTTTCCTGCTCGTTGAAACGAGGCGGAACTATAGGCAAAGTTCTCGTCCATTGGTGGTTACCGGAATGCCATCAACAAAAGCAACAGGATCCTACTTACATGGTTGTACACCAAGGTGTTGACATAACCAGAAGAATATTACTTCTTAGATCATATAGATCACCAGAAAGGTTAAACAAAACAATGGAAAGGAAAAGGTGATCATCAGATTAAACAGAACAATGGAAAGGAAAATGTGTTTAAACACATATTTCAGGGGTATATCCTTCCCAAGGACAAGCAGAGCATGATATCCATGACAGGATATAACGTAGAAAACCCTTTAGGAAAGGGGGAAGAAATTTCATCATATTACCCATACAATGGTGTTTAGATAATTGATAAAGAAAATTTAGCATTGTGCTTCAAATGCTCTTATTGATGATCGGAGTAGCACAGACATGCTTCGAGATAGCATTGACATGGTCATCAGGTAAAGATTGGGCTATGGATACACAAAGGATCCATCAGGAACAACTTATAGAATAAGTCTTAGAATTTCCTCATGGAATAATGGCTAACCTTGCCAAAAAGCAAGCTATAACAATAGGTCCTCTGGCCAGGTGTGCCAGGCATGACATCACCTTACCGGGTCATATAAAGACCAATGTTATAACTCTTTGAAATATGTTCCAACCATCATATCTGACCGAGATTCAGATCCGGTTGGTGTCAGGATACCTCAGACTCAGGATGCCTGAGAAGAAAAGGTGCAACACAATTTGACGAGATGACATAGTAAGTTTCTCGGGAAATGAACTATGGAAGTGAGTTCTGAAACAAGAGTTCATCATTAAACCAAGGAGAGGATAAGGAGGTAGCTGATGAACTCATCGACAATTCACCGAGATTTCCAAAAGATGGATTTCCGCAATTATGTGAGCAAGGAAATAACATTTGTCAGATCAATGATATAATGAGGTATGCTTGAGGAAAACATACCGATTAAACATTGGTTGACAGGTGCACCCGAAATATGGGCATAGGTAGCATGATCAATTGTTAGAATGGTGATTCAATAACCAATAGTCTAAGAACAAACGGTTGACCATTAACTTCAAAGCAATAGGGTCGCTAGAAGTTTGAATTCACACATCATAGTTTAATTGTCGGTATTCCGGTTTGAAACAACACGGCGACCAAGAAATGAAGGGATACGACCAGAAGTATCACTGTATCAAGAATTCTTAGGAGGTGATGGTGAAATTCCCATGGCATTGTCGACATAACAGATGGTAATACTCCAAGGTAGAACATAGCATAAGATGGATGTCAATGAACCCAAGGTATAACACAAAACACGAACAAGTTTGTGTTGGAGGGAAGGCAATAAGGTGGTCGATGTTAACATAAATCATCGGGGGCAATGATGGTATTTCTCATCATGAATTCAATTGATATCCTGGAAGAGCTCAGAATGATGATGATGATCACGACTTATTTGTCCAGAGATTTCATGCAGATGTAATCGATCGACGATGACATCAAGTTAAAGGAATGATTAACCGAAAGGTCATTTGGACCATGGGTACGACACAAAATTGAAATCAAGTTTGTTGTTCAAGGAGAAATGATATGACGAGGAAGATCGACGCAAAATTAGCTCATCGTCGAAAATTGTGCTCCAGGAAGAAAGACCAAGTAGAACAGTTAAAAATTAGCACGATAATGATATAGCCGACTAGGCTAGGAATGAGTTGAAGGATTATTAAAATCGTAAGCAATGAAAATTACTTAGAGTTATCGAATCGGAGTGTGGAATCAATTCACTTATCGGTGTTCTTGAGTGACTAATAACTCAAAACCTGGAGGAAATCTGAAACCGGTGAGAAGCAATACTAGATGTAGACTCATAGGCAGCGGCACAGTTCTTTGATATTCTCGATATATCATAGGGTAATACTCGAAGGAAGATCAAAACAGAGGTTGCGGAGATGTATTGATCTGTAGAAGACAAGTAATTTAACTTGCCCGAGAAAAGGAATCAAAGAGTATCAATATGGCCGGAACCATGATTGCGAAAGACCATAACCCAGATATAATATGAACTTATACCAAGGGAATAGTTAATTTAAGAGAAGCTTCCATGATAAGATCTACGTCACATCCATGGGCATGAACACAAAGTTCAAGGTCTACTCCCACTTCTCCAATGCATGACCATTCATTCACTGCTCTTATAAAAAATATTTGAGTGTGAAAACCTACACGGTGAATTACCAGAGGAGTATGACCCGTGCAAACTTTTCAGGTTCACACAGATTAAGGAAGGCATAGGTTCAACCCATCGGGGTATCTTAGAAACATATACCACAAATTTCAGGAGTAAATAACTCAAGCTTAGAAGCAGAGCATGGTTGACAAAAGCAGGGGATACAATTTCCCAAAGGCATTTAAGTATCGGGGAAGAACTCACAAGGATTTTGAATGTGAAGGACAATAATGGATAATAATCCAACAAAGGATCTGGCGGTCCTCAATAGAGCTGATGTGAGTATCGGTACTCAATCAGAGTAAGAAGAATGTAAGGAGATCATATTGTAGAAACAATTGACTAATTCAAAGCTCAAATGCACAAGAAGTATGATTTCCAAATCAAAGGATCAGAAGCAAATGCTCTGATCAAGGATGGATAAGTTGAGTAGGCTTAGGGATACAATCGATGGCAATTTGATTGGTTGACCTGCTCATGTTTAAAATGACGTCTGAGCCGGAAGGATGAATTCTAATTGCGACTGATGATTGCGAGCATCCGCAACATATTGAATCAACGGTCTCAAAATGATAGTGACAAAGGATATCAATGAATAATGCTAGGCATTTGGAATTAAGCATAATGCAGGAGGACAAGAATTTCAAGAGCCATAGACTGCAGAGGATTCTCGAAAGATCGGATAGTATTTCGAAGAATTTTGTGAAACACCTGAACAACTAGGATGGACGTATCCCCGGTAAGTGCGAGGAATTGTTCATGGGTGTAATAATGTAGAAAAGAGTTGCAAAGTAGTAGGCACAAAGGTTTCTTGAAATATCAGGAAGTTTTTAGGGTATCAAGTAATAACAAGGGCAACTGGGAACAAAGGTATGAACGACAAGCGTAAGTAGTTATCTAAAAGGATTTAACAGTGGTAAAGATTTTGCAAAGGCGGTGGGTATAAGTGTCTCGGAAAAACATCGAATAGCATCTTTGGAATCTTCTGGTGCAGCAAGCAGTCATCTGGAGTGAGGGGCTCTTCGGGAGAAAGCATTTTCGAGAACCTAATGTTAGTTTTTTTTTTGCAAAATCATTTAACCCGAGTAGAGAGATCAAAATCCCAGAGTATAGGTCGAGGAATAAAAGATCCTAATACCACCCAATGGCGAGGTGGGCCCAGTAAGCCACACAACCATGTTAGTAAAAGTTTCACAATGACTAGACTCGACTTCGGCCAAGGAGTTTGGAAGGAGGATTCCTACAGGTAGTTGACTCTGATACCAACTTGTGACGCCCCTGGTTCAATCGTACACTAATAATACACGCAAATGTGTACGATCAAGATCAAGGACTCACAGGAAGATATCACAACACAACTCTACAAATAAAATAAGTCATACAAGCATCATATTACAAGCCAAGGGCCTCGAAGGCTCGAATACAAGAGATCGATCATAGACGAGTCAGTGGAAGCACAAACTGGGATACAGATCAAAAGAGGCGCAGGCCTCCTGTCTGGGATCCTCCTAAACTACTCCTGGTCATCGTCAGCGGGCTGCACGTAGTAGTAGGCACCTCCCGAGTAGTTGTAGTCGTCATCGATAGTGGCGTCTGGCTCCTAGACTCCATCGTCTGGTCGCAGCAATCGGGTATAGGAAGGGGGAAAAGGGGGAGCAAAGCAACCGTGAGTACTCATCCAAAGTACTCGCAATCAAGGAGCTACACTACATATGTATGCATTGGTATCAAATGGATTAAGGGTATCATACGTGGACTGAACTGCAGAATGCCGGAATAAGAGGGGGATAGCTAGTCCTTTCGAAGACTACGCTTCTGGTAACCTCCATCTTGCAGCAGAAGAAGAGAGTAGATGGTAAGTTCACCAAGTAGCATGGTGTAGCATAAACCTAACCGATGATCCTCCCCTCGTCACCCTGTGAGAGAGCCATCACCGGTTGTATCTGGCACTTGGAAGGGTGTGTTTTATTAAGTATCCGGTTCTAGTTGTCATAAGGTCAAGGTACACTTCCAAGTCGTCCTATTACCGAAGATCACGGCTATTCAAATAGATTAACTTCCCTGCAGGGGTGCACCACATTTCCCAACACGCTCGATCCCCTTTGTCCGGACACACTTTTCTGGGTCATGCCCGACCTCGGAAGATCAACACGTTGCAGCCCTACCTAGGCATAACAGAGAGGTCAGTACGCCGGTCTAAATCCTATGGCGCAGGGGTCTGGGCCCATCGCCCATTGCACACCTGCACGTTGCGTACGCGGCCGGAAGCAGAACTAGCCCCCTTAATACAAGAGCAGGCTTATGGTCCATTCCGGCGTGCGCCACTCAGTCGCTGACGTCACGAAGGCTTCAGTTGATACCACGACGTCGAGTGCCCATAACTATCCCCGCGTAGATGGTTAGTGAGTATAGGCCAGTGGCCAGACTCAGATCAAATACCGAGATCTCGTTAAATGTGTTATGTTGAAATAACCGCGAACGCCGACCAGGGCCAGGCCCACCTCTCTCCTAGGTGGTCTCAACCTGCCCTGTCGCTTCGCCACAAATATCCACATAGAGGGCCGTCGGGAGAAAGGTCCTTTCAGCCCCCAATCCGTGAATCACTCGTGGGTACTCCTCGAGCCAACCCGACTTTAGTCATCACATGTATCATGTATAAAGTATATAGTATATACTCGTGATCACCTCCCGAGTGATCACGGCCCGATAGTATAGCATGACAGACGGATAAGAATGTAGGGCCACTGATGATAAACTAGCATACTATACTAAGCAATTAGGATTGCAGGTAAAGGTAACAATAGTAGTAGCAAGGACAGGCTATGCATCACGATAGGATTAACGGAAAGCAGTAACATGCTACACTACTCTAATGCAAGAAGTAGAGAGAAGAGTAGGCGATATCTGGTGATCAAAGGGGGGGCTCGCCTGGTTGCTCTGGCAAGAGAGAGGGGTCATCAACACCGTAGTCGTACTGGATAGCAGCGGCGGCGGTCTCGGTGTCTAGCGAGAGAAGAGGGGGGAGAAACAATAAATATTAAGCAAACATATGCATGACGATGTGTGACACGACAAAGCATGATGCAAGGTGTGCCCTAACGTGGTATGAGGTGGTACCAGTGAAGGGGAGAAACATCCAGGAAAATATCCCCGGTGTTTCGCGTTTTCGGACAGAAGAACCGGAGGGGGAAAGTTGCGTGTTCGCTATGCTAGGGATGCGTGGCGGACGAACGGGCTGCGTATTCGGATTCGTCTCGGCGTTCTGATCAACTTTCATGTACAAAGGTTTTTCATCCGAGCTACGATTTATTTTATATGATTTTCCAAAGTTTTAAAAAATTTCTGAAATTTACTGAATTAATTTTAATTCGTAAAAGCAGTAAAAATGCTATGTGCACGCGCTGAAGTGTACACAGCAGCGTGCTATAGAGGCTGAGATGTGGGCCTGTTGACTGAGATGGCCAGTCAAACGTTTGAAAGGTCAAAGGATAAATAGTGCCCTGGGCGCCTCATGTCATAGACTACACCTAGACAAATAAATAAAATTATCCTAATCAATTGAGGCCCACATGGCATCTACACGTTAGGCTAATTAATCCTAAAGCTAATCTTCCTCTAATTAAACAAGTCAGCCACGCACGGCAGTAGCATAGCCGGCTCTACATGGCTGGCTCACATGCACGGCCATAGCCACGCAGCAGCCGGCGGCGGCATTAGTAGGCAGCATCAACAGGTAGTAGTGGCAAAAAGCGGCAGCGGCTGCGGCTAGGATCAGCAGTAGAGAGCAGCAGCAGAGCCAGCGGCAGCGGCAACAACCAGCTGCACCGGCAGGAGCAGCAGGGGCCAAGGCAGCGGGCGGCTACGAGTGCGCACGTAGCAGTAGGTGCGCCCAGGAGAAGGGGCTGCCGCACGCGGGTGGCTGCAGGGGCGTGGCCAGGTTGTGCGCGGGATGCAGGGGAGGGGCCGGGATGAGGACGACCATGGGCGTGAGCGGACGGACGACGACGGGCGAGCAGCAGTGAGGGCATGGCGGCACCAGCAAGCACGGTCGTGGTGGCAGGGCCAGGCCGCAGACAAGCCCGGGCACACGCGCGTGAAGGCGAGGGCCGGGTGCGGCCTCGGCGAGGCAGGGCGTGGGTGGCGCATGGCCACGCGAGGGGCGGCCGGCGCGGTGAGCACGAGGCCGCAGGGAAGTGGTGGGCGGCGTGAACGGCGACTAAACAAGGGGGAAAGTGGGGGAATCGGTGGAGACGCTCACCGCGGAGCTGGGGGAGGAGATGGCGAGGCCGAGGGTGGTCGGAGAAGCTCGGATCGATGCCGAGAAGCAGTTGTCAATGATGAGGAAGAAGAGGTCGATGCGCTCGATCCTGGATGGCCCGGCTCCAATATGTGGACGTAGGCGATGAAGGTGACGATGGTGTTGCTCCTGGACTTGGTAGTGCGATGGCGGATGGCCGGTGGCCACGGGATGGACAGCGAGCTTGGCAACGGTGATTCGGCCATGGACGCAGGAGACGAAAGCGGCGCGAGGGAGAAAGGGAGGAGAGGTTAGGGTTCGCCCGTGGGGTCGGGGGCTCGGCCTTGTAGGTCGTCAGGGAGCGGAGGATGCACGACGCGTGCACATCGGCGATCGTGGCGCCGCGGATGGATGGCACGCAGGCTCTCTGTCTCCTCTCTGTACTTACTATACAGAGGTAAGAGAAAATCCAGTAGATGGGCTGGCCGCACTGTTCATACGGGCCAAAGTGCACAACAACAACACTTAATTATCATTTTCTGTCCAACCATTGGTCTTAGTTTTCTATTTATTTTAGGCACTTAAATGATATTAGTTCTACAAGATACTTCACCTATAATTCAAATACAACATTTTGGGTGCTACCCACAAGGTTCCATTTTATTTGGGAAAGTTTATATATTTGTTTATTTTGAAAAGGCCATTTTATTTTTCCGTTAGATCACTTATTAAATTCCTAGGAATTTATTTACGAGTCCAATGAAGTTAGTTGCAATATGAAAAAGATCAGGGGAATTTATAGAATATTGTGAACATTTTAGTTTTGCCGTTCAAAGAAATAATTATTTCACTTGCAATTCAAATTTGAATTTGACTTGGATTATGGACAAGTGGGCCATTTGCATAGTAACCATGATGACATGGCCACCATTAGGGGGAGATTACTGTAGCATGATTCTCGGGGTGTTACAACCACACACCATCGAGCAAGCATATGATCATGGACATCTTGTTACCGTCCGCTGGCCAATCCTAGTTCCTCCGCCTGCTCCCGGACCTCAGTTTGCCTATCATGTGGAACACAGGCCTCAGATCCAGAAGCCAAAGCCAAGGCTACCACGGTTTCCAGGTACTGCAACTTCACCAGGATCATTTAATCTGAATGGATTCAAGGCACACAACACATTCTTCGACAATGACAAGAACCCCTACACAAGGCCAAGAATCTCTTCAGACTGATTCTGGAGTTATCAGCAGCGAAGCTATTATTCATGCATCTTGTACAATCAGGGACACATCTTCCCTCATATGCATCTTGATTGTGAAGCCATTGCTGGACTGCCATGCCTTGAAGAAGCCCTTGACTACTTCCGTGATGCGGGTATGCTCAACTTTGTGACTGCCAAGGAACACTGGAATGAAAAACTTCTGCTTCAATTCTATGCTACCCTCCACATTCGTGGATAGAACAGGGATCCGAAGACTTGGATCCTTGAGTGGATGACAGGAGATGTTCATCATGAAGCTAAAGCCCAAGACATCATTGATCTTACAGCCCTACCCACTCCTGGCGAATATTATGAACCAAGTTGTCAACAACACCAGAATGCTTTGGAGAGCATTTTCCAGAAGCCAGAACCCAACATGAGTCAAATGCTGAGCATGATGAAGCCTTTGCCACGCGACACTGAATACCCAACCGAATTCTTTGTTGAAGACCTAGAGTATCTGCCCCGCACCATTTACCACATCATCAGAAAAACTCTATGGCCTGTCAAAGGACATTCATTTGCAGCGAAGCTTGAAGGAGCAATGAAGACTTTGGTTTTCTATATCTTCAATGGCATAAGCTTCAATGCTCAAGACTTCTTCATCAGGCACTTGGCTGCATCTGGCTCCGACATTTTTGGTCTGAAGTTCTATGCTCCATGGGTCATGCGCCTTATCAAGCTTCACTCTGCCTTCAACTATCAGCCGTCTGCATGCAATCATCTTGTATTCTTGCCAGAGGTTGATCTGTCTGTTGAAGCTATTTACCCAGAGCCTGCTAAGGATCCAATCTATCTTCACAAAGTTGATCGTCAAAGCTTCACCCAACCCATTGAAGGAGTTCAGGCAGTCTCTCGTGTTTATCCCTTGGCTGGTAACACACGTGCCCCTCGCTCCCAAACTAACGCAACTGGAAGCACCATTTCCCAAAGGCCTCGAAAGCGATCTCGTGTTCTCAATGACCGAGAGCTTCTTGTCGTGCTACATCAGAAACATGATAAGCATCATCACTGGCTTAAGCGTCAGATGCAAAGCCTCTTGGTGGACGTCAATCGCATTCGCAATCTTGCCACCAAGAATGCCTTTGTTACGCATGAAACATGTCGGAGGTCTTGGAAGAGTTTGACATTGCTTAGTGCTGAAGCTGATCTGCAAGACGATGGCTTCACAGAAAGATTCAAGTTTGACTCAACTCCTCCAAGGAATGCTCACTTGCGTCGGACTCCCTCACTTGAAGACTTTGACTATTCGTCCTCAGTTGTGACGGTGAATGCCAGAGTCATCGATGACCAAGATGATGCCACTTCACCACCTACAACTTCAGCGCGTGTCGACACTGCACCGAGTTCTTCTACACCACCGAACCTCAATGACGACCCTGCTGCTTCGCCTACTCCTCATGGGAACGAGTAGAAGCTCTATGTCTTCAAACCTTTTTGGTCATTACTGACAAAAGGGGGAGAAGCATATGAGTTGATAGTCTTCAAGCGGGTCCATATGGGTGGTTGCTTTACTTTTTGCTACATTTGCAAAGTGCTTACAACTCTCGCTTTTGAAACATTTGGTTTGTTTTTGAGTTGTAACACTTAAACTTGATGGTCGTCTGCTACTTTTTCAACACTATGTGATGCGATGATAAATTCCGCATGTGCGACGATAAATTCTGCATGAAGTCATTTGGCAGACATCCATTTTTCATTATGCATGTCATTATCTTCGATATATCCTTTCATGCATGATGAATTGTCTTCATAAGTAAAAGAGGAGCTCCGCAAGTACAACCTGCCATGTGCATTTGCATTCAAAAGCAAATACTTATATGCACATCTTCAGGGGGATCCTTTCTACTACTTACGAAGACAATACTTAAATCCTTTACAATTTCACATACTTTTATCCCCGTTGAAAACTTCAACCAGTTTGTCATCAATCACCAAAAAGGGGGAGATTGTAAGTGCATCTAGTGCCACCCCTAGTTGGTTTTGGAGTATTGACGACAAACTTGGTTGAGTGCCTAATGTGTTTGTGAGAATTGCAGGATAACACAGGTAGTAGTCCCTCACTGATTTGGTTTACCTACCGGGGATGACCCCTAAAAATGTATGAAGACATTGAAGACAAAGGTGGTATGTGAAGGTATTCACATTGAAGACTATGACAAGAGAAGACATTGTGTGAAGACTATGGAGCGCGAAGACTTAGTTGTTTCGTTGTTTCGTTTTCTTCTTTGTTGAGTCATAGGAACCACCGTACTGTTAAGTGGGGTTCAAGTGAACCAGTCAGAATGACTGAAGTGATGCTTAACCAAAATCCTATGTCTTCGAGCGAAGACTATGAGAGCAAATCTTATCCAGAGCTGGATAAGTCAGCTTTTCTTGTAGCTCAAGTAAAGTTGCCATATGTGTTTGAAATCTGACCGTTGGAACACGTGTCAGTTCCTTAGTGACCCAGGGTCATTTCGGACAAATCAGGTCGGGTTGCCTAGTGGCTATAAATAGCCTACCCCCTACACCATAAATTGGTTGGCTGCTCAGAGTTAGTGCACGACTTTCGTCGTTTGAGAGCAACCCACCTCGAAGCCTTTGAGAGAGAAATCCTTGCGAGGACAAAGCCCTAAACACACAGAGCCAAAGAGTGTTAGGCATCACTTAAGTCTTCTTGTCTGTGTGATCTGAAGACTTATTACACTTGAGGACTGTGAATCCTCCAGCCGGTTAGGCGTCTCGTTCTGAGCATCCAAGAGTCATTGTGGATCGCCGGTGAACGAAGTCTGTGAAGGTTTGGAAGTCTACCTTGAAGACTTACCAGAGTGATTGGGCGAGGACTGGGTGTCCTTAGCTCAAGGGGAATAAGTTGAAGACACGGTCTTCTGAGTTAAATCTCAGCCTCCCTAACCAGACGTACAGTTGTCACAACAACTGGAACTGGTCCAACAAATCATTGTCTTCAACGAGCTACTGGTTCTATCATTTCCATCTCTTTATTTGCAGTTGGTCCTTGTGAAGTCATTGCATGTCTGCATTATCTCCTGTCTTCACTGAGTGACTGCTTGTTCTGATTGGCTTTATACTATCTTCCATCCTGATCCATACTGCCTAGTTGCTATTAGTCTTTGTGCTTTCACTTCATTGAATACTTGACTATGGCTTGTCTAGTGTAGTCTACCTTCCGCTGTATGGTAATAGGTTTATTTCTATTGTTTGTCTTCGAAACTTTCGTGTTTTGAAGACTTTCATAAAAATCACCTATTCACCCCCCCCTCTAGTCGATCACTAGCACTTTCAGGCGGCGCTTAATTGGAGGAGGGGGACAGTGATTTCGGCAGAAGGTGTAGCGCCGTCGGTCGGGGCATGTGGGACGAGAAAGGAGGATGATGGTGTGGGTGGGGTGTGGATTACCTGACCATATCGACGAGGCCGCGCAGCAAGAAGAAGGTTCGACAGCGAGGAGGACGCACAGCAAGAAGAAGGGTCGCCGGCAAGGAGGCAGTGCTGCAAGAAGAAGGGTCGCCGGCGAGGAGGCGGCGCTGCAAGAAGAAGGGTAGCCGTCAAGGAGGCAGCGCTACAAGAAGAAGGGTCACCGACAAGGAGGCTGAGCTACCAGTAAGCAGCAGTGATAGTTTGAACTTGGAAAGCAAGGAGGAACAATGGAAAATGTGGCTTTTGGTGGGAGGGAGGGGGCAGGGAGATAGATATTTCCGTGGTGGCAAAAAAATTTCGCTCGGTGTCGCGAGAAACTGGCGCACAAGTGTGGTTCAAGCTAGGGTGGTGGACTGTAGATGACGAAGCTTCCTGCGTAAGCCAGACAAGACGGTGCGCTAAGATATTTTATATTGCATCCCACACGATTCTTTCTAGTAAACTGTTTGTGGTATACCTGATTTTTTCATTATGTTTTGGAAGACAAAATGGTGTTACAGAGGGAAAGGATGGTGTTTGAATTGCTAGAACATTTACGTACAGTGAACATGCAACTAGTACATGAGTGTCATGTTTAAATTTGGAATTATTCCAGGCTTGTTTGGCATTTTTACGCATTAATTGACTTTCTGGGCATTTAATGTGCATAATTCAAATTTGAACTACAAGCACGTGCTCTAGTGCACCAAAGTTTGTTGAAATATCACATTTGTGTCCTTGGGTGAATTTATAGGTCCCATGCAAGAAATGGGAATGAAATTCAAACATCTGGGCGTCGTGGCTCGGCCAGAAAGATTGAGAAACTTGGTTTTTTAATTACTATAAATCCAAAACACACCTGAAAATCATAAAACTTGGCATGGTGTCATGACATGACACTAACATGCTGCGGTATTTTTTTGGCCGAATTGGGACAAGCCTTGGTGTAAGCTTCTTGCAAACCGGAGCTTCCCTAAAGAAGGCTCATGGTTCCGAGAGGGAACGTGTCACCTCCGTGTGCGAAATGACATACGTACACTGCCTTCTCCCGCCTTAATTTTTTTACACAAGCAAATTAGACCAAATAGAAGTATCGTGCTAAATTTTGGCATTATTCCGGGTTTGTTTGGCATTTTTTATACATTCATTGAGTTTTTGGGCATTTAATGTGCATAATTCAAATTTGAACTACAAGCACATGCTCCAGTGCACCAAAGTTGGTTGAAAAATCACATGTATGTCCTTGGGTGAATTTATAGGTCCCATACAAGAAATGGGAATGAAATTCAAACATCTGGGCGTCGTGGCTCGACCGTAAAGATTGAGAAACTTGGTTTTTTAATTCCTGTAAATCCAAAACACGCTTAAAAATCATGAAATTTGGCATGGTGTCATGACATGGCACCAACATGCTACGGTAATTTTTTTGGCTGAATTGGGAAAAGCTTTGGTGTAAGCTTCTTGCAAACTGGAGCTTCCCTCAAGAAGGCTCGTGGTTCTGAGAGGGAACGTGTCACCTCCGTGTGCGAAACGACATGCGTACACTGCCTTCTCCTACCTTAATTTTTTTACACACGCAGATTAGACCAAATAGAAGTATCATGCTAAATTTTGAATTATTCCAGGTTCGTTTGGCCTTCTTTATACATTAATTGAGTTTCTGGGCATTTAATGTGCATAATTCAAATTTTAACTACAAGCACATGCTCCAGTGCACCAAAGTTGGTTGAAAAATCACATGTGTGTCCTTGGGTGAATTTCTAGGTCCCATGCAAGAAATGGGAATGAAATTCAAACATCTGGGCGTCGTTGCTCGGCTGTAAAGATTGAGAAACTTGGTTTTTTAATTCCCGTAAATCCAAAACACACCTAAAAATCATGAAACTTGGCATGGTGTCATGACATGGCACCAACATGCTATGGTAATTTTTCTGTCCGATTTCGAAGGCTCACACATTAACAATCAACAAAGTCATTTTGGAACAAGTGCTGTCATGTTACAAATCGGAAACACAAGTATTATTGAAACCGTGGGCGTTCTACTTACTAATTATGTGCCGCCACGCGTCCCCTTTTTTTATTGGCTAGGAGGTGCCGTGCGGGGTAGCTATTTGAGTACGGGAGGCGTGTGATCAGACCCTTGCGCATGCTCATCGGGAGGAGAGTCCTTTGACCTCTACCCGCCGCGCACCTCCCTCCCAACATCTCCATTAATGGCGCCCGAGCCCCTGTTCTACGGTGTGGCTATATGTCTCACTGGACTAAGATTTAAGAGAGAAAAATGAAAATCTGAAAAGAAAGTTTTGCACGGATCTTGATGTAAGATCCGACGGACCTATATAGCATCGAATGCGACTTATAGCAAGCATGATGAATATTAAGGACGATGACAGTGGATAGTAATTGTCTTACAAATTTGGGAACATAATTATAAAAAGCCACATGCAGCAACACCCGAAATACACAAGGGCCAAAGAAGAAGGAAGACAATGATCTGGCTCGCTAATCTCTCTACTTTCTTAATGCGTTGCTGCAGGCCGCGGGAACTAGTCTCCGCGGTGAGCGGCGATGAGCTCTTTCTTGTCCTCAAGATGCTGCTTGAGAGCATACACGGATTCCTCCACCAGCCTTATGCGCTCGATACGCAGCATGGAATTCTCGTCCATAAGTTTCTCAACGATAACACCGCTCCTCTTCAACAAGGCAGTCATCTCCTCTTGTTGCTCCGCACTTCCGACGATCTTCGCCCTCAGCAGGTCACACTCGGCCAGGAGCTTCGCATTGCTCTCATTTAGTTCTCGGATGACGTCGGTAGCCTGTCAAAAGAGGCTTTCATGTCGTGTTGCAACCTCGCTGAGGGAGTCCTGGATTAGGGGGTCCCCGGACAGCCGGACGATATCCTTTGACCGGACTGTTGGGCTATGAAGATACAAGATTGAAGACTCCGTCCCGTGTCCGGGTGGGACTCTCCTTTGCGTGGAAGGCAAGCTTGGCAATTCGGATATGTAGATCTCCTCCCTTGTAACCGACTCTGTGTAACCCTAGCCCCCCTCCGGTGTCTATATAAACCGGAGGGTTTAATCCATAGGACAAGAACAATCATAATCATAGGCTAGCTTGTAGGGTTTAGCCTCTACGATCTCGTGGTAGATCAACTCTTGTAATACTCATATCATCAAGATCAATCAAGCAGGAAGTAGGGTATTGCCTCCATCGAGAGGGCCCGAACCTGGGTAAACATTGTGTCCCCCGCCTCCTGTTACCATCCGCCTTAGACGCACAGTTCAGGACCCGCTACCCGAGATCCGTCGGTTTTGACACCGACATTGGTGCTTTCATTGAGAGTTCCACTGTGCCACCACGATAAGGCTTGATGGCTCGTCTTGTTGTCAAGGACACATTACCTCAGAGGGAGCCGTGACTGTAGGCCAAACTCTCTGACTAGGCGGCTTCGTCATGACCGCCCGTTCGGCCGTCACGCCGACGATGACTTCTCGGGTCATCAAAAACAGCCTCCACGTCGGCTCAGGATTCGCCAAGCAGATGGATCCAATAGAGCTCTCTTCCTTGAATGAGCTCTTGGATCGCATCGCCGCCCCGGGAGTCGCAACGGACTATGATTGGATCGGGCTTAAACCCGACCAAAGGGAGATTAACTCTCCACCGGTCACCCATCAGATAGCGGTGGTGGAGGAGCAATGTAGCAATTCTTCCTCTTTTTTGAGGACAAACTATGTCCAGATTCCTGAGCTCTGCGAGCCGGATACCCGTCCATGGGAAGACATGGCCCAAGATTCGAACCTAGAATCAGACAGCGGGCCAGAACTATTGGGCAACATCTTGGAGTCTGAACTGCCAAGCTCGAAAACTCCTCCGCCCCTGGGTCTCAGATCGGGTCAGGGTTCGGACCTAAATCTGCCCACCCACCCAGACCCAAGTGATCTTTCCCACATTAGACAAGAGCCCCAAGATACAGTACATCACTAATGGGCCAGATTCCTCCTTGCAATGAGCAAGGTCAAGGACTATCGCGAGGAAGACGCAATTTCATTGTTTTGCAAAAATTGCACGGACAAGGGAATCCTCAATGCCGTAAGTCGTCGTGACATAGCACAATTTGCTGACTTGGCGGCCATAGTACGGAAGTACTGTGCGATGGAAAGCACTTGGAAAACCCAAACAAAATTCTGGGACCCTCCGGCTCTCACTAAAACCCCCGTCCAAACTAAAAGGGTGTACTCTCGTAAGTCACCTGATCCAATTACAAAGAAACCAAAGCCCACTACAGGGCGTGGTACCGTATTGAAGGGATGGCTCAATGGGCCATGCAAAATTCACAGTACACCGGATACCATGCCAACACATAGCCTTAGAGCATGTTGGATACTCCGGCAGGTGGCCAAGAGCAGCAAGGATCTCCTCATTAGCAATGCCACAGAGCACTATCCCATGGAAAATGACAATACAGTACTGACAATCTTCGAGACTTTCGCCTCAAATAATAGGCGCAAGCGAGCACTCCGTAGCCTCGCCGAAGTCTGCCACGTTGCAACAATAAATCCATGGAACGATACTGCTATAATCTTCAATGCCAGTGACGAACCTCAATTCCGAACAGCCCGAGCACCATCCGCTTTGGTCCTTAGTCCAACTGTGGACGGCTTCCGGCTTACTAAAGTGCTCATGGACGGTGACAGCGGATTAAACCTCATCTACGAGGAGACTCTTAGCAAAATGGAAATAGACAAGAGCCGCATTGAGCAAAGCAGCACAACCTTCAGAGGAATCATCCCTAGTCGGGAGGCATGATGCACAGGAAAAATCACACTAGATGTGGTATTCGGCACACCGGAGAATTATAGGTCCGAAGAAATCACATTCCAAGTGTCCCCGTTTAGTAGGGGATACCACGCCCTTTTAGGGCAGGAGGCATTCACGATCTTCCAAGCTATATCCCATTACGGGTACATGAAGCTCAAGATGTCCGGGCCCAATGGAATCATCACTCTAGCTAGTGATCCAGACATAGCACTCTGCGCCGAAAATAAAACCGCCGCACTGGCCCTCGAGGCGTTTTCCAAAGCCCTCGCGGTCGAAGAACTAACTGCACTGCGCTCCACAGTGGACAGGGACGACGTGATACTCGACAAAAGACCCAAGTCCACCTCTTTTAAACCAGCGGATGAAATAGTCAAATTCCAGGTCCACCCAACGGACTCTACAAAAACAACATCCATCGGGGCACAGCTGAACCCCACAACAGACGCCACACTGCAGGAGTTCTTGCGCGAGAATTGGGACATCTTCGCCTGGCATCCTTCAGACATGCCAGGAATCCCACGCAGGCTGGCCGAGCATAGCCTAAACATTCTAAAGGGATTCAAGCCGGTCAAGCAGACTCTTCGGCGTTTCTCAGAGCCTAAGCGAAAAGCCATGGGAGAAGAGCTAGCCAAGTTACTCAAGGCCGGATTCATTAGAGAAATAAAACATCCGGACTGGCTAGCAAACCTGGTGATGGTACCAAAGAAGGACAAATCCTGGTGCCTATGTGTCGATTTCAAGAACCTTAACAAGGCTTGCCCCAAGGATCCCTTCCCCCTCCCCCGCATCGATCAAATTATCGACGCTACCGCAGGACACGACTCATTGTGTTTCCTCGATGCATACTCCGGATACCATCAAATCAAGATGGCGGAGTCCGATCAAGCCGCAACGGCATTCATCACTCCATATGGCCCCTTCTGTTTTAACACCATGCCTTTCGGGCTCAAAAACGCCGGTGCAACCTATCAACACATGATTCAGACATGCCTGGAAACACAAATCAGCAAAACAGTGGAGGCATACGTAGACGATGTGGTCATTAAAACCAGACACATTGAATCTTTAATAGACGACTTGAGGCTTACGTTCGACAATCTCCGAACATATGACATCAAGCTCAATCCGGAAAAATGCGTTTTCGGGGTGCCCGCTGGAAAGCTCTTGGGCTTCATCATTTCCAATAGAGGAATTGAAGCAAATCCGGCTAAAATCCAAGCTCTGTCACAGTTGGCTATCCCAACAGACCTCAAGCAAATCCAGAAATTAACCGGATGCGTGGCTGCCTTAAGCCGCTTTATCTCCCGATCGGGAGAAAAGGCATTACCTCTTTATTGCCTTCTTCGACGCACTGAACACTTCAAGTGGACGGGTGAGACCACGGCCGGATTAGAAGAAATAAAATCCCTCTTGGCAAGCAACCCAATCTTGGCCGCGCCAAATATCGGCGAACCAATGATGTTATATATAGCAGCAACACACCAGGTTGTATGCGAAGTGCTCGTCGTCTAACGAGAGACGGACGGACATAAGTTCCCGCTTCAAAAGCCGGTATACTACGTATCCACTATCCTCACTCCATGCAAATCATGGTATCCACATTATCAAAAGATAGCATACGCGGTCTTCATGACATCCCAAAAACTACGACACTACTTTCAAGAGTGTTCAATTACGGTGGCCTCTGAAGTACCACTCAACGACATAATAAATAACCGCGATGCCACAGGCCGGATTGCTAAATGGGCTATCGAGCTCCTCCCGTTCGACATAACATACAAACCAGGGCGAGCCATTAAGTCGCAAGTACTGGCTGATTTCGTCGCCGAATGGACGGAAGCCGAACTCCCTAAAGAGTACGACGCGTACTCCAATTGGATCATGCACTTTGACGGCTCTAAGATGCTGGCTGGTCTGGGGGCAGGCGTCGTCCAGACAACCCCTACTAGAGATACAGTCGAATACATACTCCAAATATTATACACAGACTCCAACAATGCAGCAGAATATGAGGCCCTGTTGCATGGTCTCCAGATGGCAATCTCCATGGGCATTCAATGCCTAGAGGTTCTGGGGGATTCGAACCTCGCAATATCTCAAATAAATGGGGACTTTGACGCCAAGGACCCAAAAATGGCGGCTTACCGCAACGCCGTCCTCAAAATGTCAGCTCGGTTCGAGGGCCTCGAATTCCACCATGTGGTCCAAGAAAAAAATCAAGCGGCGGATATCCTCGCCAGCATCGGTGCTAAGCGCGACCCTGTCCGACCTAATATCTTCTTGGAAAGGTTGTTTAATCCATCCGTGGTGTGGGAAGGTGTAACGCCCCGAGACCGATGCGCCAGGTGTCTTCCAGTTATTCGCTGTTGTTGCCTTGTCTTTCTCTTGAGTGTTGCATCTTGCCATGTCATTATCCGCATTGCATCATCATGTTTTCAAACTTGCATCCGTCCGGGTTCCCCCAGTTCCGTCCGTTGTCCGTTCTGAGCCAAGACACACTTGCACGCGCCCACGGCATGTCCAAAATATTATTTTATAAGTGGCCAGAAAATGTTCTCGGATTGGGTTGAAATCTGGCATGCAGTGTTGTTATGTTGTTAGTAGGTCGCCTGCAAAGTTTCATCGCATTCGGAGTTCGTTTGATGCCCTAACGGATAACTATAACGGCATTATAGTCGGTCTAACATCAGACATTTTCGGTCTCCGGAAACAGTCGTCGGGCCTCTCTCTCTTCTCTCTTCTCAGCCCGAGGCCTTCTGCATAGCCCAAGTTCCAACCGACCCCTCGCACGTGTCCGAAAACTTACCCGAACCCGACGGGGCAGTCGTCACCATTGGATCCGGATCATCCCCAAACGTCTACAAAACATCTCCGTTTTGTTTATTGGGCTACCTAACCTATTCATCTCGGACCGTCCGATTTTTATCGGAGGGACCGAATAGTCTAACATCTAATCCCCTACCTATATAACCAGACAAAACCCTAAAATTTAAGAGCCTTGTCCCATCCAACAAATCCCCTCAACCCCCGCCGACAGTCCTCTCCTTCCTCGGGATCCCTCCAGATCCACCAATCTGCTCAACCAGAGCACGATCCACCCAACCAGCGCCTTCCACTGATCTTCTCCGCAGTCCAGCCGCGCATCGATGAGCGCCATGAGCTTCACCTCACGTGCCACCTCCTCGTCCTCCAGCAGCTCCTCACTGTACGCCTCCTCTAGTTCCCGAGGCCGGGCCGCCCCGTGCCCGCAACCCTCGCGTGAGCCGGCGAGCTCTTCTGCCTGAGCCGGCGACCAACCCGCAGGTCGCACCCTCCGGTGACCCCGCCGCCGGCAACAACGTCCAAGGCCGGCCTCATCCCGTGTCTCTCTCCCTTCCCTAACACTCTCCCTCACATCTCTCTCTCCCTGTACTTGCCGCAGCAAGGAACCGCCGCCGCCAAGTTCTTGCTGGGAGCGACGCCTCCCAGATCTAGCCGTCTCCGTGTCGTCCGCGCCCCTGCCTCGCCATGGACGCGCCTCCCTGCTGCCGGAGCCCCATGACCCCGCACCAAGTCCCTCGCTGTTGCCTCTGCTTCATCCGGTTCGAGCGAGCGTTGCCGCCCCCCTGCGTAGACCCGTTCCAGCGCACGCGTCGCGCCATGGCCCTCTTCACCCGGATCCCGTCGCCGTCAGCACCATCGCTGCCCTGCTTCCCCTGCATCGCCTCTGCTTCAGGTCGAGCAGTGCTCCACATCGCTCGACCGCGCGTTGACCACGCCCTGCCTCGCTCCGATCTGCATGTGAACCCCAAGTCCAGCTTCCCGCCGGCCTGCTGCTTCACCGACCTGGGCTTGGCCCATGGTGAGCCGCCCCCAGCGCCTGCCACTGTTTAGGCCCATAGCCAGTTGCGGCCCGCATAATGTTTTTCCCAGTCCTGCATTTGTCTATTTTTCCAGAGGTTTTTCGTTTTGCAGAAAAGCCCCTGTTCTTCATGCATATAATAACTCTTTAACCGTGCATCGTATTAAAATGTTTTTTATATGAAAAATGCTTTAAATTGTGTCTAGTTTCATTATATGCCACTTTCATCTATATTTAAAATGTTTAAAATGTTGTTTGTTGAAATTTGCTTAAATAACTTGTTAAAATGATTTAATTCATAACTAAATAACCGTTGCTCCAATTTTAATAAACTTTATATGTAAATGGGGTAGAAAAATGCCTAGTTTAACATGGTGTCCTCTTCTTGCGTGTTTAACAACTTTAAAATATGGTTTAGGGAAGAACAGTACCAAAACCTAAAATATGCACATGAGGAGTTTCCGGACTTGTTGTTTGTTGTTCCGGCCTCATTTAAACTTGCTAGATAGGTAGTTTTCATTGGCTCCACCTCTTGCCATGCTAACCAACATTTAATATTGTGGGGTACATAAACGAGAGTGAACTAAATAAGTCATGTGGTGTTTCGTTAATATGCAACTCGTTGCATATTGAGCTCCACTTAACTTGTAGTTTTGCTTGTGCACTTTGCCATGCCATGCCTCTTTTAACCGGACATGCATCATACTTGATTGTGCATCATGCCATGTTCATGTGATGGTTGTTTACAATGTTGTTTGCTTCTTTTCGGTGTTGCTTCTTCGGGTTAGTTCCAATAACGTCGCGTTTGTGAGGATCCGTTCAACTACGTCCGTTTGTCTTCTTCATGGATTCGTTCTTCTTCCTTGCGGGATCTCAGGCAAGATGACCATACCCTCGAAATCACTTCTATATTTGCTTGCTAGTTGCTCGCTCTATTGCTATGCCGCGATACCTACCACTTGCTTTATCATGCCTCCCATATTGCCATGTCAAACCTCTAACCCACCTTTCCTAGCAAACCGTTGTTTGGCTATGTTACCGCTTTGCTCAGCCTCTCTTATAGCATTGCTAGTTGCAGGTGAAGATGAAGGTTGTTCCATGTTGGAACATGGGTTTTGTTGGGATATCATTATTATATCTTGTTTACTTTAATGCATCTATATACTTGGTGAAGGGTGGAAGGCTCGGCCTTATGCCTGGTGTTTTGTTCCACTCTTGCCTCCCTAGTTTCCGTCATACCGGTGTTATGTTCCTTGATTTTGCGTTCCTTACACGGTTGGGGGAATGGGACCCCCTTGACAGTTTGCTTTGAATAAAACTCCTCCAGCAAGGCCCAACCTTGGTGTTACCATTTGCCACCTAAGCCTTTTTCCCTCGGGTTTCCGGAGCCCGAGGGTCATCTTTATTTTAAACTCCCTGGGCCAGTGCTCCTTTGAGCGTTGGTCCGAAATGGGCAGCCTGCGGGGCCACCTCGGGGCAACTCAATGTTTGGTTTTACTCGTAACTTGATCTATCCGTTGTGCCCTGAGAACGAGGTACGTGGGAATCCTATCGGGATTTGTCGGCACATCGGCGGCTTTGATGGTCTTGTTTTACCATTGTCGAAATGTCTTGTAACCGGGATTCTGAGTCTGATCGGGTCTTCCTGGGAGAAGGAATATCCTTCGTTGACCGTGAGAGCTTGTGATGGGCTAAGTTGGGACACCCCTGCAGGGTTTGAACCTTCGAAAGTCGTGCCCACGGTTATGGGCAGATGGAATTTGTTAATGTCCGATTGTAGAAATCTTGACACTTAACTTAATTAAAATGAATCAACCGCGTGTGTAACCGTGATGGTCTCTTTCCGGCGAAGTCCGGGAAGTGAACACGGTTCTTGTGTTATGCTTGAACGTAAGTAGTTTCGGGATAACTTCTTGATCACTTCTAGTTCACGACCGTGCATTGCTTCTCTTCTCGCTCTTATTTGCGTATGTTAGCCACCATATATGTTGGTGCTTGCTGCAGCTGCACCTCACTACCCCTTTCCTACCCATAAGCTTAAATAGTCTTGATCTCGCGGGTGTGAGATTGCTGATTCCTCATGGCTCACAGATACTTCCAAACAGTTGCAGGTGCCGATGATACCAGTGTAGATGACGCAAATGAGCCAAGTGGGAGCTTGTTGAAGATCTTGTTCGTTGTTTTGTATCTTTTCCGGTTGATCAGTAGTGGAGCCCAGTTGGGACGACCGGGGACCTAGCATTAGGGGTTGTCTTCTTTTATTTTGGTTCCGTAATCGGACCTTGATTGTATTCTGGATGATGTATGTTTAACTTGTATTTGTGTGAAGTGGCGATTGTAAGCGAACTCTTTATCCCTTTCTTATTTAGTACATGGGATTGTGTGAAGATTACCCGTCTTGTATCAAACCTACCATGCAGCTATGCCTCTAAGTCGTGCCCCGACATGTGGGAGATATAGCCGCATCGTGGGTGTTACAAGTTGGTAATCAGAGCCATCCCCGACTTAGGAGTCCCCTTCTTGATCGAATCGCTGATGTTGTTGAGTCTAGAAGAAAATGTTTTGAGTCTTAGGATTATATATATCGGAGAGTAGGATTCTTTTGACTCTTCAGTCCCTTCGTCGCTCTGGTGAGGCCTCCTAACGTAGAGTTTTGACTCTCCTCTCCTCAAATTTCACTAAAAAAAGTTTAGGATTACGCGGGTATCTTGGAATCATTCCGATAGTTTTGTGACGAGAACATTGTTCTTGGTGCCTCCTGACATTTAGGGGTTGTGGCAGTGTCCCGGGGAGTTGAGCTCCGAGGTGTTGTCGTCACAATTTTATCGTTGCAGTTCTGGAATACCCGAGTTCACCGACATTGAAAATCTCTTTTATGCAGTTGTTGGTGAGATAACCTCGACGCCACCCAGTACTGGGGCGGGAGTTCGGGAGTATTGCCATAACTCGTACAACGAATGCTTTTCAAAGGTTGAGGTAAATGATTTCTGAAGGTTTCTTGGTTATGTGATGAAGGATGGATACAACTAGATGTAGGATTTGCTAGTTTTGGGTGAGATATTATGCTTCCCCTGTATCCCCAACACCTGATTGCATAACCAGAAAGTTTTGGGAGTTTATAAGTGGGAATTCAAGTAGCTCCTAGGATATCTTTCCCACAGATGCATGATACAAAATTGGGGTTCGACGTCTAGTGGTCCGCGTATCCACGGTTGGTTTTCCAGTGGTCTCGTTGTGTCTTAAAGAGTCCTTGGCTATGATGACTCGGGGACACTTCATATGTCATGTGCACTGCCTTGTACATGATGGTGCTGTACGATCGAGCCCGTGTGGGCCCCACCACGAAAACTTCGGATGAAATCTCTATCATATGTTTGTTCCGGCTTATCATGCAAGCCAATCCTTTGTTTTGTTTCGAGTTGTGGTATTCGAGTTGCTTCGAAGTCAAGTGTTGATTCCATACCTTTCCTAAGCGGTGTTCTCATACTCCTATGTGAATACCAATCCTTCATGATAATCAAGATTGTCATGTCAATCCTTTTCAACCGGCGTGTTTCTCTTCAAGTGGATCCGATCATTTCAACATCCGCAAGATCAATTCTAAGTTTCTCAACGGTGTTTGTTTCATCTGTCCGAAGTATTCTTTGTTTTTCCCACCCTCCCACCCTTTTCTTCAAGGACTCAGATTTCTTAATCAAATATCCATTTTATTCATGCGAAGTCTCTTCGTTCTTTTTAGTCAACGTTCTTACCCGGTGTTTTCTCATGAAGATGCACTACTAGTTTATCATTCTTCATTCTTTTCTTCTCCGATGGATTCAATTCAAGCTTTGGTGTTGATCATATCCTTTTCCTCATTTCAAATGTCTTCTCATGCCGGTGCACCTCTTAATCATTCACCTCCCGCTATACATTTGTTTCGGAGTGCCAAAGATATCTCAGAAGATTCGTGTTTCCACTCTGTATTCGTTCAAGCTCTTTCGAGGATGTTATCTCAGTCAAGTCATTTAATTCAACTAGTGCAATCTCTCTTTTCAAGCAATCTTTTCAACGGTGTTTTTTTGAGTGGGCCCTAACCCACAGGTCTTTTCTCAGGATCTTACCTGACTCTTCTAATTTTCCCGGAGCTACTCTCAAATTATTTTCAAAGTTTGACGTAAGAATGCGTTATCATCAGTCAACTGCCTTTCTCTAAGATCTTTCAAATTCTTCTCATCGTTGGTTCAACCTTTCTAATTTTCTCATTCCGGAGTACCTCAACAATTCATGGTGGTGTTTCTCATCGTCATTCTGAACACTTGAAGACCGAAGAAGAGTTTCTCTCAAATATTGGTCCGTTCTCTCGAAGATGCGTAGTTCAAGCTTGATGCCATCCTCTTATAATTGTTTTTGATTGTGAGAATTCTTTTCACCCATCCGGAGCAATTCAAGATTCTTTTCACTTTGATTCTCCGAAGGCCATCATTTCAGGTTTATTCATTCTCAGCTTTCAGCTATCGTTCTCCAGATCTTACCGGTGCATCATTCAAACATCCTCTAATAAGTTCATGATCTATTCGTTCTCATGTATCTAAATTCCTTCAAGTATCTTCATTCCTTTTTCCAATTCTTCCCGGTGAATTGTGCCTTTGCTACGATCTTTTTCAATTCTTACGGTGGTTCGTTCAAGAGTTCTCTTCCTTGATTAAAAATATCAATTCATTCATTCTTTACAAATCCTACCGGTGGATCGTTGAAGACCTCCTCAAGTTTGCATTATATCTATCTTAATCCTTTCTACGAGAATAAGTAGTATGCCAAGTCCATTGGTTGTCATCAATTTAAATTGGTGAAGGATACGCATAGCATAATTCTTATTCTTGCTTCATCCAAATGATGGATTCATTCTTCCGGAGTTTGTTCATGATGAATAAACTCCGGTTTCAATTGCTTCATCTTTTCTTTTCCCGGAGTTCCAAGATCTCATCATCACGAAGATCCATCTAAATCATTGCAAGGCTTCACCTTGTGTTTTCAACTTCTCTTTATTTTTATCATCATTTTGTTACCAGAGTTCTTCATGGTGGCTACATGTTGGTTCGCCAAGGATTCTTTTTGTTCTTCAATTGTTCTTCAAGTTTTCTCTCGAAGCTAAGATCTGCCAAGCTATACTCTGAAATAAACATGTTGTTCAACACATGCCTTGTTTTGAGGAGTTAAAGCATTCTTCATCTTGCATTCCGAAGTGCAATTCTTTCTACCTTATCATTTGAGGTGGTGTCATGTCATTGTTGATAATTTCCCTTTGTGTTTCATGATTCACAAGTTTCAAGAGTGACATATCTAAACCCATCATTTTCTCTTTGCTCAAGACATCTTTTCAAACCATCAATCTCTTCATTGGAGTTAGATTGGGTTATATTTCACCTAAAGCTTTCCCTAAGGATTCTTGCTATTTATGGTGCTTATAAATGATCCAAGTCCTTCATTTATCCTCCCAGTGAAATAAGTTTCTCGTCTCCTTGTTAATATCAATCCAATCTATTGTTTCCGTTAGTGACAGAATTTCACCTCATAGTTTTGAGATGTTTTCCATAAGCCCACAACAGCCTTATTCTTTTGTTGTTTAATTTTCAACAACTCCATTCAATCCTTCTTTCTAAGGATGCTTTCAAATTCATTCGACGTAGAAGATGTTGTTTTCTTCTTCGTTACTCTCAGTCCGTTCTATCTTTTGTTCCGGAGGCATTGTGATGTTGCTCTTTTCAATCATCATCTCGATTGCGAGGATCATGTTCTTTTCGTGCTTATCCATTTAACCGGAGTGTCGTGCCCTCTATTCAAGTCCTCTATTCTTATCAAGTTTTCCATCCCTTCTCAATCGGAGTGCTGTTTGAAATCGTTCTTACCCCTTGTGCCATTCTTTCAATAGTTTCGGAGGCAGTGTGTTGTTGATTTCATCAAGTATTCTCTCATCTTGTCAAGTTCATGTGCAATTCCTTCCATTTACAGTCGCAGTGTTGTCCAAATTATATCATTCTTATTCCTTCTCTATTTTTTCTAACAGAGTGTTTTCAACTTTGTTCATCTTCGTCGTATTCTTTCTTTAAATTTCTTCAACCTCGCAAGGTTCTTTGGTTTCACTTATTTGTCAAAGAAGCAACTTTGTTTTACCTTTTCTCTTCCTCTTCCGCTTCTCTCCGGTGCCATCCTAGATCTCGGGACGAGATCCTCTTGTAGTGGTGGAGTGTTGTAACGCCCCAAGACCAATGTGCCAGGTGTCTTCCAGTTATATGTTGTTGTTGCCTTGTCTTTCTCTTGCGTGTTGCATCTTGCCATGTCATTATCCGCATTGCATCATCATGTTTTCAAACTTGCATCCATCCGGGTTCCCCCCTGAGGGAGTCCTGGATTAGGGGGTCTCCGGATAGCCGGACTATATCCTTTGGCCGGACTATTGGACTATGAAGACACGAGATGGAAGACTTCGTCCCATGTCCGGATGGGACTCTACTTGGCGTGGAAGGCAAGCTAGGCAACACGGATATGTATATATCCTACTTTGTAACCGACCTTGTGTAACCCTAGCCCCTCCGGTGTCTATATAAACCGGAGGGTTTTAGTCCATAGGCCAACAGACAATCATACCATAGGCTAGCTTATAGGGTTTAGCCTCTTTGATCTTGTGGTAGATCAACTCTTGTAATACTCATATCATCAAGAACAATCAAGCAAGACGTAGGGTATTACCTCCATCAAGAGGGCCCGAACTTGGGTAAACATTGTGTCCCCTGCATCCTGTTACCATCTGCCTTAGACGCACAGTTCGGGACCCCCTACCCGAGATCCACCGGTTTTGACACCGACATTGGTGCTTTCATTGAGAGTTCCACTGTGTCGTCACCATAAGGCTTGATGGCTCCTTCGATCATCGCTAGCAATGCTATCTAGGGTGAGGCTTTCCTCCCCGGACAGATCTTCGTATTTGGTGGCTTCGCACTGCGGGCCAATTGGCTTGGCCATCTGGAGCAGATCGAGAGCTATGCCCCTGGCCATCAGGTCAGATTTGGAAACTTGAACTACACGACCGACATCCACGGAGACTTGATCTTCGACGGATGCGAGCCCATGCCGGACGCGCCGCACAGTCGCGACGAGCAAGACGTAACTCTGCCGTCAGACAGTGTTCGGGAGATCGCATTCGCAGCTACTCTGGCCTTTAATCCGGAGCAAATCACGCCATCCGAGAGCGGAGGGATAGACCCCGCCATGGAGGCCACACTCTCAGTGGCGATAGAGCCAGATACTGACTTCACCCCTTTCGAGAGCCGTGTCGCCGAACCACTGGATTTATCCCCGGCCACGGACTCCGAGCCGCCTATATCCGTGCCTGTTGAATCCGACTGGGCGCCGATCATGGAGTTCACCTCCGCGGATATCTTTCAGCACTCACCTTTCGGAGATGTGCTAAATTCATTAAGGTCTCTCTCCCTGTCAGGAGAACCTTGGCCGAACTATGTCCGGCTAGAATGGGATGCGGACGATGAAGAAATTCGCTGCCCACCCACCACCCACTTAGTAGCCACTGTCGATGACTTAACAGACATGCTTGACTTCGACTCCGAAGACATCGACGGTATGGACGATGATGCAGGAGACGAACAGGAACCACTGCCCTCAGGGCGCTGGACTGCCACCTCATCATATGATATATACATGGTGGACACCCCCAAAGAAGGCAATGGCGACGAGACAGCGGAGGATGACCCCTCCAAGAAGCAACCCAAGCGGCAACGTCAGCGGCGACGCTCTAAGTCCCGCCACAGCAAGAGCAGTGATACTGGCACAGGAGATAATAACACTCCGAATAGCGCCGAAGACAACAACAATCCCCTCCAGCATGATGTAGAGCTGGAAGGCGAACAAGCTAGTCCTCCAGAGCAGGCAGCAGATGGAGAATCGGAGGAGGACAATTACATGCCTCTCTCCGAAGACGAGGCGAGCCTCGGCGGCGACGAGTTTATCGTGCCTCAGGACCTTGTCGAGCAAGAGCGCTTCAGGCGCCGACTTATGGCCACGACAAATAGCCTGAATAAAAAGCAGCAACAGCTTCAAGCTGATCAAGACTTGCTAGCAGACAGGTGGACCGAGGTCCTTGCGGCTGAGGAGCATGAACTTGAGCGCCCGTCCAAGAGTTACCCAAAACACAGGTTGCTACCTCATCTCGAGGAGGAAGCATTGAAACCTCATTCACTAGTGTACGATGCGGCTGACCGGCCACTACGCGGCCGAGCCAGAGAGGCATTTCAGCCTAATGTTCAGCCCGCACCTCGTCGCCACTCAATCAAAAATAGTAAGACCCGGGGTTACACAGAGGACCTGTGAGACATATTGGACAGTAAGGCAAAAATCGTAAGGTCAATATACGGGACACGGGCACGCGCGCCAACACGGGACGATGATCGTCGCGTCGGATACACCAAGAGTAAATCCGGCCGGGCCGAACACAGCAGACAAGACTCATACGAACTGCATCGGGATATAGCCTGGCACAGAGGCGCCGCACACCCCGTATGCTTCACTAATGAAGTTATGAATCATGAATTCCCGAAGGGTTTCAAACCCGTAACTATCGAATCATACGATGGCACAACAGATCCCACTGTATGGATTGAGGACTTCCTCCTTCACATCCACATGGCTCGCGGTGATGATCTACACGCCATCAAGTACCTCCCACTAAAACTCAAAAGGACCAGCTCAGCATTGGCTGAACAGCTAGCCAGCTGATTCGGTCGGCAGTTCGGAGGATCTGGAAGATGCATTCCTTGACAACTTCCAGGGCACTTATGTGCGGCCACCGGATGCTGATGAGTTGAGCCACATAACCCAGCAGCCAGGGGAATCGGCCAGACAATTCTGGACACGATTCCTGACTAAGAAAAACCAAATTGTAGACTGTCTGGATGCAGAGGCCCTAGCGGCATTCAAGCATAACATCCGCGACAAGTGGCTCGCCCGCCACCTCGGCCAAGAGAAGCCGAAGTCCATGACAGCCCTCACAACACTCATGAATCGCTTTTGCGCGGGCAAGGATAGCTGGCTGGCTCGCAGCAACAACACATCGGGGAATCCGGATACCTCGGATACCAAAGATGTTAACGGTAGGCAGCGTCATAACAGACCAAAGCGCCGCAATAACGGCGATAACACTGAAGATACGGCAGTCAATGCCGGATTTAGAGGCTCTAGATCCGGTCAGCGGAAAAAGCCATTTAAAAGAAATACTCTGGCTCCGTCCAGTCTGGATCGCATACAGGATCGCTCGTGTCAAATCCACGGCACCCCCGACAAGCCAGCCAATCACACCAATAGAGAATGCTGGGTGTTCAAGCAGACCGGCAAGTTAAATGCCGAGAACAAGGACAAGGGGCTGCATAGCGATGATGAGGAGGAGCCCCGGCTGCTGAACACAGGAGGACAGAAGGGGTTTCCCCCAGAAGTGAAGACGGTGAACATGATATATGCAACCCACATTCCCAAGAGGGAGCGGAAGCGTGCACTAAGGGACGTCTATGCGATGGAGCCCGTCACCCCAAAGTTCAATCCATGGTCTGCTTGTCCGATCACCTTTGATCGCAGGGAGCACCCCACTAGCATCCGTCATGGCGGATCCACCGCACTGGTCCTAGACCCCATCATTGACAGATATCACCTCACTCGAGTCCTTATGGACGGCGGCAGCAGCCTGAACCTGCTTTATCAGGATACAGTGCAAAAAATGGGTATCGATCCCTCGAGGATCAAACCCAGCAAAACCACCTTTAAAGGCGTCATCCCAAGTGTAGAGGCCCATTGCACAGGCTCAATCACACTGGAAGTGGTCTCCGGATCACCGGATAACTTCCGAAGCGAAGAGTTAATCTTTGACATCGTCCCGTTTTGCAGTGGCTATCATGCACTGCTCGGACGGACAACATTTGCAAAATTCAATGCAGTGCCGCATTACACATACCTCAAGCTCAAGATGCTAGGACCTCGCGGGGTCATAATAGTAAATGGAAACACAGAACGCTTGCTCTATATGGAAGAGCACACTGCGCCCTTGCAGCAGAAGCACAAAGCAGCCTGTTCAGGCAGACCACTCATTCGGCGTCACGGCCCCCGGACACCTTCAAGCGAGTCCGGAACAAGCTGCAACAAGATCGCCTGGCATGATCAGAGCTCGCCTAGCAATTCGGCCCCCGTCCTAGTCCCAGTGAAGCGACGAAATTCGTGACACGCGTACATAACTACGCATTGAAAATACCATGGACATAGGCGGGGACACGATCAGGACACGCCCCGCATTGTGGCTTAACCACACTAGGGGCGGTATACCTTTGACATTCCTTTTCTCTTTCAGGGCCTAACTCTCTGGAAACCCTTTTCGGCAGTACGATCGCCGGACACATTCCGGAAGCAACAACCAAGGTGGCAAGAAGCTAAGATGAACACGGGAGCCGCCAGGTGGTCTCTAGTAATAATTGATATACCCGTTTTCACTATTTATGCGTAGCTTGCCCTGTGATAGGACATTTCGAATCGTCCTACTTTATGCTTATTGCACTACTTGTACCAAGTATGCTTCGATGTATCATTTAAATAACAATGCATATCATTAATCTATCATTGCATTATTTAAGTTTTTCTCTTTCTCTTATATGTCCATTTGCGACAATCCGCACCCGCACGTGTGGGTATGGTCAGTTCGCCAGGGGTCCTCGTTTACCCCATAATACGACGCAAGAAGTCTGAACACTTTCGACAGTGCGGCACCCCGAACTTATAGCATTATATGCATCAGCTCCGAATCATGTCTTTGGTCAAATGTTGGGTTGCCTGGCTCCCATGCTTTGGTACCTTACGTTTCGCTATCTTGGCTAAGGTAGCGACGGGAGAACTACTGCTATTGTGTCCCGGTTCTTCTGGATGAGCACCTCAATAGAGAAAGCCAAAAACTGACTGTCATGATAAGGCGAGAGACTGGTCACTGTTCGAGAGGTCTCAAGTCCTTAAAGACTTTTTCCGCTTCAGGCGAGGAGTCGGCCTTGTCCGGCTTAGGCATGTATAGCGCCCCAAATTCGGCCCTCTGAATACCAGGGGCTTCGCCAAATTTTTTAAATCATAGACTTCTATGGCTAAGTGAGAGTGATAAAGCATTATAGTCCAATTGCCTGGTTCCTTGCGCTGAACACCTCCCTTGAAGGACCCAAAATTGGGGTAAAGAGTGTTCAGGTTTATCCCGAACACCCCAGTACTAGTTACATGGGGATAGAAGCCGACGACTGGCCAACTCTCAGATTTTATAAACGGTCGCACAGAAGGTAATATTTTAAATTAAGAAAGCGTCGCATGGCGCAAACGAACTCGTTTCATATTACAGGATCACATGAGCATGTTCATTCAAAAATTACATCCTTGGCACACTCATCTGCCACTCAGCGGGAACCCTTCAGGACACTCTCATAGTAATTCTCGGGACAGCGATGCTCCTTGCCCTCCGGCGGCCCCTCCTTCACCAGCTTCACGGCATCCAGCTTCACCTAGTGCACCTTCGCCCGGGCAAAAGCCCTGCGTGCACCCTCGATGCAGATATACCGCTTGATGACTTCAAGCCGTGGGCATGCTTCCACAAGCCGCCTCACTAGACCGAAGTAGCTGCCAGACAGGGGCTCGCCAGGCCACATCCGGACTATAAGGCCCCTCATGGCCTGTTCGACCGCCTTGTGAAGTTCGACCAACTGCTTCAGCTGGTCGCTCAAGGGCACAAGGTGTTCGGTTCCAGTATACTGAGACCAGAACAACTTCCCCATTGAGCTCCCCTCCTCAACCCGGTAAAACTCCGCGGCATCCAGTACAATGCGGGGAAGATCTGCAAATGCTCTTGGAGAGCTCCGAACTCGGGTAAGAAAAAGGAAAGTCTCCTTCACGTGCTTGCTTTGCATAATGAATGCCTTACCCGCTGCTACCTTCTTCACCGCGTCAATCTCCTGGAGGGCCTTGTGGGCTTCGGCCTTGGCGCTCCGGACGCTTTCAAGCGCCTGCGTGAGCTCGGACTCTCGCGTCTTGGAGTCAAGCTCCAATGACTCGTGCTTTTTGGCGAGAGCCTTGAGCTCTTGCTGCACCTCGCCTACTTGGGCTTCTTGTTTCTCCCGTTCAATGCGTTCTTTGGCCGCTTTGTCTTCGGCCTTGGACAACGCCTTCCTCAGGGTCGCCACCTTGGTCGTAGCCCCTGACAAATCATGATGATCCTATCACTTTACACACGAACTTATTTTTAACTATGTAGACAGGGGTATTTCTTACCTTTGCTCTCTTCGAGCTGCCTCTTGGTAAGGCCGAGCTATTCCTCGAACCGCTTCAGGTCCTGCTTCAGCGCAGAGACCTCCGCAGTACGTGCGACATCAGCCAGCAGTGAAGCCTGTACATACACATATACATACTCTAATTAGACTCATGGGTTATCATTTGATCCTCTATTCGGCTTTTCCTCGCAAACGCCGAACAGAGCATCAGGGGCTACTATCTATGTGGTAATATTTTCTTATATTTTGATTGCTTACCTCAAAGCCTGTTAGGAGGCTAGCGCAAGCTTCAGTCAGTCCGTTTTTGGCGGACTAAACCTTCTCGACCACCGCACTCATAATAGTGCGGTGCTCTTCATCGATGGAAGCGCTGCGAAGTGCTTCCAGCAAGTTGTCCGGTGCCTCTGGTTGGATAGAGGACACCGGCACGGATGGTTGGCCCCCCTTAACGGGGGACCGTCTGCCGGAGTCCAAAACCATCGAAGGTTCCAGTGCAGTGTCTGGCTGGGGGCCGAACTCGGAGCCCATAGGGACCTCGCTCCCTTGGTACCCAGGGTCCGGGAAGTCGCCTCGAGGCGCCCCCAGAACCACCTCCCCTTGGCTTGGTGCCTTTTGGGACAACACCTCGGCGTTGTCCGTAGGGCGAGGGGTGGTAGCGGTTAGGAGAGAACCGATGTTCATATCCGACGAGTCTAGAGAGCCGCTCGACGAGGGTACGTCGAGATGAGCTCGGGACGGACTGCATACTCATGTTCGGCATGAGGAGAGGCAGTGTAATAAAACATACCAAAAAGTGCTATGGTGCCCGGACACTTACGATGTCGCCAAGGGCTTGACTCTGGGCAGCCACTCGTCGCCGCAGTCGGCGGCCGTCGTGGCGCAGTCTGGAAGGAGGGTCCTTCCCTTCTTGGACCCTTCGGCCTCCCCGGTTGGGACAACCTTCCTTTTCTTGTCTCCCCGGCTGGGGGCGGGGGGAGAACTTTCCTCTTCCTCCTCCTCGTCTTCATGGGCGGAGTGGCTATCGGAGTCATTGGACGATGAGTCCGATACGACCTTGCGCCGGAGACCCTTTTGGGTCCCCGCTGTTTTCTTCTTGGTCTTCTTCACTGGCACCTTGTAAGGTGCCGGAGTCAGCATCTCCGTTAGGAGAGCGCTTGCAGGATCTTCGGGCAGGGGGGCTGGGCAATCAAGCTGCTCCGCTGTCTATATCCAGTCCTATTAATGGCATACAAGCTTAGATCCTGCATATAACTAAACCAGGGCAAATAAATACCTGAGAGATATAAAAACTTACCGGATTGGTGCGGCGTTTTGCGCTGAGTCCGCGGTCCTCGGTGAGGGAAGGAGGAATCTCGATGCCCTTGAACAGCACCCTCAAGACGTCCTCGTGCGTCGTGTCATAGATCTCCTGTAGCGTCTGGTGCTTGGCCGAGTCGAACTCCCACAAATCAAATGCCCGTCGTTGACACGGGGGGATCCGACAGAAGAGCATGACCTGGACCACGTTGACGAGCTTGATTTTCTTGCTCGTCATGTCCCGGATATAGGTCTGGAGTCCGGTCAACTCTACCGAAGAACCCCAGGACATGCCCTTCTCTTTCCAGGAGGTGAGCCGTGTGGGGATTCCGGATCGAAATTTGGGGGCCGCCGCCCAGTTGGAGTCGCGCGGCTCGGTGATGTAGAACCAGCCCGATTGCCACACCTTTATGGTATCCACATAGGTGCCCTCGAGCCAGGTGACATTAGGCATCTTGCCCACCATGGCGCCTCCGCACTCTGCTTGCTGGGCACCCACCACCTTTGGTTTAACATTGAAGGTTTTCAGCCATAGGCCGAAGTGGGGCTTGATGCGGAGGAAGGCCTCGCACACGACGATAAACGCCGAGATGTTGAGGATGAAATTGGGGGCCAGATCATGAAAATCCAGCCCATAGTAGAACATGAGCCCGGGGACAAACGGGTGGAGGGGAAATCCCAGTCCGCGGACAAAATGGGTAAGAAAAACTACCCTCTCATGGGGTTCGGGCGTTGGGACGATCTGCCCCGCATTTGGCAGCCCGTGCACGATATCCACAGCCAGGTATCCGGCTTCCCGTAACTTTTAGATGTTCTCCTCCGTGACGGAGGAGACCATCCACTTTCCTCCTGCTCCGGACATGCTTGGAGTGGTTTGAGAAGAAGAACGCGAGCTTGGGCGCTAGAGCTCGAGTGTGCGGGAATGGGTAAGCGAGGAGGAAGAAGGCATGGGTGAAAAAAGTAAATCTTTGTCCCTTTATAAGGGCGGAAGAGGCGATGTGTCTCCCCACTTGCCTGGCAAAACCGCTTATTCCCCAGGCACCGTAATTGATGGCACGGTTGGGTTACCCACGTCCATATTGATGAGAATCCATGATAAGGGGAACGCGATCTCTGCTTTGACAAGACGTGTCAAGAAAACTGCCTCGCGATATGTGCGGAGCTGGTTGAGAAAGGCGGTTCGAATAATAACCGGGCCATGGTGTGATGTCATGCAGTCAAAACGTGTCAACAAATTAGATTTGTGGAAATATTCTCTCTAAGGTGGTATGTGGAACTTATTTTGCAGGGTCGGACACTATCCTTGTATTCAAACTCTTCAATGGTGTATTCGGAGGAGGAACCCGCCTTGCAATGCCGAAGACAATACTGCACGCCGGACTCATCGTCATTGAAGCCTGATTCAGGGGCTACTGAGGGAGTCCTGGATTAGGGGGTCTCTGGACAACCAGACTATATCCTTTGGCCGGACCGTTGGACTATGAAGACACGAGATTGAAGTCTTCGTCCCATGTCCGGATGGGACTCTACTTGGCGTGGAAGGCAAGCTAGGAAATACAGATATGTATATCTCCTCCTTTGTAACCGACCTTGTGTAACCCTAGCCCCTCCGGTGTCTATATAAACCGAAGGGTTTTAGTCCATAGGCCAACAAACAATCATACCATAGGCTAGCTTCTAGGGTTTAGCCTCTTTGATCTCGTGGTACATCAACTCTTGTAATACTCATATCATCAAGAACACTCAAGCAGGACGTAGGGTATTACCTCCATCAAGAGGGCCCGAACCTGGGTAAACATCATGTTCCCTGCCTCCTGTTACCATCCGCCTTAGACACACAGTTCGGGACCCCCTACCCGAGATCCGCCGGTTTTGACACCGACACCCGGACACCCCCAGTTCTGTCTGTTGTCCGTTCTAAGCCCAGACACACTTGCACGCGCCTGCGGCACGTCCAAAATATTATTTTATAAGTGGCCGGAAAATGTTCTCGGATTGGGTTGAAAGTTGGCATGCAGTGTTGTTATGTTGCTAGTAGGTCGCCTGCCAAGTTTCATCGCATTCTGAGTTCGTTTGATGCCCCAACGGATAACTATAGCGACATTATAGTTGGTCTAACGTCGGACGTTTTCGGTCTTCGAAAACAGTCGTCGGGTCTCTCTCTCTTCTCTCCTCTCAGCCTGAGGCCTTCTGCACAGCCCAAGTTCCAACCGAACCCTCGCGCGTGTCCGAAAACTTACCCGAACCCGACCCGGGCAGTCGTCACCGTTGGATCCGGATCATCCCCAAACATCTACAAAACATCTCCGTTTTGTTTATTGGGCTACCTAACCTATTCATCTCGGACCGTGCAATTTTTATCGAAGGGACCAAATAGTCTAACATCTAATCCCCTACCTATATAACCAGACAAAACCCGAAAATTTAGGAGGCTTGTCCCATCCAACAAATCCCCTCACCCGCCGCCGTCAGTCCTCTCCTTCCTCGGGATCCCTGCAGATCCACCAATCTGCCCAACCACAGCGCGATCCACCCAACCAACGCCTTCCACTGATCTTCTCCGCAGTCCAGCCGTGCATCGACGAGCGCCTTGAGCTTCACCTTACGTGCCACCTCCTCATCCTCTAGCAGCTCCTCCCTGTGCGCCTCCTCTGGTTCCCGAGGCCGGGCCGCCCCGTGCCCACAACCCTCACGCGAGCCCACGAGCTCTTTTGCCTGAGCCGGCGACCAACCCGCAGGCCACGCCCTCCAGCAACCCCGCCGTCGGCAACAACGTCCAGGCCCGGCCTCGTCCCGTGTCTCTCTCCCTTCCCTAACGCTCTCTCTCACATCTCTCTCTCTCTCTCCCTGTACTTGCCGCAGCAAGGAACCGCCGCCGCCAAGTTCTTGTCGGGAGTGACGCCGCCCGGATCTGGCCGTCTCCGCGTCGTCCGCGCCCCTGCCTCGCCATGGACGCGCCTCCCTACTGCCGGAGCCCCACGACCCCGCACCAAGTCCCTCGTCATCGCCTCTGCTTCATCCGGTTCGAGCGAGCGTTGCCGCCCCCCTGCGTAGACCCATTCCAGCGCCCGCGTCGCGCCATGGCCCTCTTCACCCGGATCCTGTCGCCGCCAGCACCATCCCCGCCCTGCATCCCCTGCATCCCCTCTGCTTCAGGTCGAGCAGCGCTCCACATCGCTCGACCCCGCGTTGACCATGCCCTGCCTCGCTCCGATCTGCCCGCGAAGCCCAAGTCCAGCTTCCCGCTGGCCTGTTGCTTCACCGACCTGGGCTTGGCCCATGGTGAGCTACCCCCCGAGCGCCTGCCACTGTTTAGGCCCATAGCCAGTTGCGGCCCGCATAATATTTTTCCTAGTCCTGCATTTGTCTATTTTTTCTAGAGGTTTTCTGTTTTGTAGAAAAGCCCCTGTTCTTCATGCATATAATAACTCTTTAACCGTGCATCGTATGAAAATGTTTTGTATATGAAAAATGCTTAAAATTGTGTCTAGTTTCATTATATGCCACTTTCATCTATGTTTAAAATGTTTAAAAAATGTTGTTTGTTTAAATTTGCTTAAATAACTTGTTAAAATGATTTAATTCATAACTAAATAACTGTAGCTCCAATTTTAATAAACTTTATATGTAAATGGGGTGGAAAAATGCCTAGTTTAACATGGTGCCCTCTTCTTGTGTGTTTAAAAAATTCTAAAATATGGTTTAGGGAAGAACAGTAACAAAACCTAAGATATGCACATGAGGAGTTTCCGGACTTGTTGTTTGTTGTTTCGTCCTCATTTAAACTTGCCTAGATAGGTAGTTTTCATTTGCTCCACCTCTTGCCATGCTAACCAACTTTTAATATTGTGGGGTACATAAATGAGAGTGAACTAAATAAGTGATGTGGTGTTTCGTCAATATGCAACTTGTTGCATATTGAGCTCCACTTAACTTGTAGTTTTGCTTGTGCACTTTGCCATGCCATGCCTCTTTAAACCGGACATGCATCACACTTGATTGTGCATCATGCCATGTTCATGTGATGGTTGTTTACCATGTTGTTTGCTTCTTTCCGGTGTTGCTTCTTCGGGTTAGTTCCGATAACATCGCATTTGTGAGGATCCGTTCGACTACGTCCGTTTGTCTTCTTCATGGATTCGTTCTTATTCCTTGCAGGATCTCAGGCAAGATGACCATACCCTCGAAATCACTTCTATCTTTGCTTGCTAGTTGCTCGCTCTATTGCTATGCCGTGATACCTACCATTTGCTTTATCATGCCTCCCATATTGCCATGTCAAACCTCTAACCCACCTTTCCTAGCAAACCGTTGTTTGGCTATGTTACTGCTTTGCTCAGCCTCTCTTATAGCGTTGCTAGTTGCAGGTGAAGATGAAGTTTGTTCCATGTTGGAACATGGGTTTTGTTGGGATATCATTATTATATCTTGTTTACTTTAATGCATCTATATACTTGGTAAAGGGTGGAAGGCTCGGCCTTATGCCTGGTGTTTTGTTCCACTCTTGCCGCCCTAGTTTCCATCATATCGGTGTTATGTTCCTTGATTTTGTGTTCCTTACACGGTTGGGGGAATGGGACCCCCTTGAAAGTTTGCTTTGAATAAAACTCCTCCAGCAAGGCCCAACCTTGGTTTTACCATTTGCCACCTAAGCCTTTTTCCCTCGGGTTTCCGGAGCCCGAGGGTCATCTTTATTTTAAACCCCCCAGGCCAGTGCTCCTCTGAGTGTTGGTCTGAAATGGGCAGCCTGCGGGGCCACCTCGGGGCAACTCGAGGTTTGGTTTTACTCGTAGCTTGACCTATCCGGTGTGCCCTAAGAACGAGATACGTGCGACTCCTATCGGGATTTGTCGGCACATCGGGCGGCTTTGCTGGTCTTGTTTTACCATTGTCGAAACGTCTTGTAACCGGGATTCCGAGTCTGATCGGGTGTTCCTGGGACAAGGAATATCCTTCGTCGACCGTGAGAGATTGTGATGGGCTAAGTTGGGACACCCCTGCAGGGTTTGAACTTTCGAAAGCCGTGCCCACGGTTATGGGCAGATGGGAATTTGTTAATGTCCGGTTGTAGAAAACTTGACACTTAACTTAATTAAAATGAATCAACCGCGTGTGTAACCGTGATGGTCTCTTTCCGGCGGAGTCCGGGAAGTGAACACGGTTCTTGTGTTATGCTTGAACGTAAGTAGTTTTAGGATCACTTCTTGATCACTTCTAGTTCACGACCGTGCATTGCTTCTCTTCTCGCTCTTATTTGCGTATGTTAGCCACCATATATGTTAGTGCTTGCTACAGCTCCACCTCACTACCCCTTTCCTACCCATAAGCTTAAATAGTATTGATCTCGCGGGTGTGAGATTGCTGAGTCCTCGTGGCTCACAGATACTTCCCAACAGTTGCAGGTGCCGATGATACTAGTGCAGATGACGCAAATGAGCTCAAGTGGGAGCTTGATGAAGATCTTGTTCGTTGTTTTGTGTCTTTTCCGGTTGATCAGTAGTGGAGCCCAGTTGGGACGATCGGGGACCTAGTATTAGGGGTTGTCTTCTTTTATTTTGGTTCCGTAGTCGGACCTTGATTGTATTCTGGATGATGTATGTTTAACTTGTATTTGTGTGAAGTGGTGATTGTAAGCCAACTCTTTATTCCTTTCTTATTCAGTACATGGGATTGTGTGAAGATTACCCCTCTTGCGACAAAAGTACCATGCGGCTATGCCTCTAAGTCGTGCCCCGACACGTGGGAGATATAGCCGCATCGTGGGTGTTACAGAAGGGGAGACCAGCAAAAACAGTCCGGATCCGGCCACAACACCAGACCCCGAACACTCTGACGTAATCGGAGGCTCTGCCACCGAAATAACACCTTCGACCCACGTGATTATGGCTGTCATCGCCCCGTGGACAGAACCCTTCTTGGCTTACCTAACTAGGCAGGAACTCCCCGATGACCCAAACGAGGCATGTTGCATTGTGCGACGGTCTAAAGCCTACAAGGTCCACGAGGGAGAGCTTTATAAGAAAAGCGCTACCGGAGTACTTCAAAGGTGCATCTCTGAAGAGGAAGGACGGCAACTTTTGGCATAAATTCATGCTGGACTTGGCGGCCACCACGCCGTAGCTCGGGCCCTTGTAAGCAAGGCCTTCGGTACAGGTTTTTACTAGCCGACGGCCCAAGAAGACACACAGGACCTCGTTCAATGTTGTGTCGGTTGCCAGCTTTTTGCAAACCAAAGCCATATGCCACCTACCACTCTCCAAAAAATCCCCATTACTTGGCCCGTTGCGGTCTGGGGGCTTGATATGGTCGGACCCCTTAAAGGGGGAAGCCATAAGAAAAAATACCTATTGGTCATGGTGGATAAATTCACCAAATGGATAGAAGCCAAAGCAGTTAAAACGGCCGAGTCCGGACCAGTGATAGACTTCATATTCGGGGTGTACACCGTTACAGCGTCCCCCACAGCATCATCACCGATAACGGCTCGAACTTTATAGCCGACGATGTAAAAACTTGGTGCAACAACATGGGCATTAAGCTCGTTTATGCCTCTGTCTATCACCCGCAAACTAACGGTCAAGTCGAGCGAGCAAATGGTCTTATCATGAGTGGCATTAAACCCAGAGTAGTGCAATCCTTGAAGGAATCAGATACACACTAGGTGGAGGAGCTTGACTCCATACTATGGGGGCTGCGGACCACGCCGAATCGCACTACTGGATACACACCGTTCCTTATGGTGTACGACGCAGAGGCGGTACTGCCCTGCGACATCATTCATAACTCACCTCGAGTGCGCATGTACGAAGAGAAAGAAGCCGAGCTTGATCGGCAGGACAGTTTGGACGCCCTGGAGGAGGAGCGTGACGTGGCAAAAGCCCGCTCCGCATTCTATCAGCAACAGGCTCGGCGGTATCAAAGCAGAGAAGTATGGGCCAAAACTTATAACGTTGACGAACTTGTTCTATGCCTACCGGAGAAGAAAAAGAACAAGCTCAAGCCCAAATGGGAAGGTCCCTTCATTATTGACAAAGTTCTGACTGGTGGAGTGTACCGTCTGCGTGATGCATCGGACAATCGACTCGAGCCAAACCCATGGAACGCAGCCAGACTCCGAAGGTTCTACGCCTAGTGCTGGACTGTGTGTTCGTCTCCTTACCTCCGTCAATTTTTTATATATTCGTTATCTGTCTTTTCTTTCTTTCTTTCTTCCCTTTTTCTTCACGGCCTTAAAAGGTTAAAATGTGTCTTGACTACACAATCTTGACATGCTAGGCATGCTCATTATACCTGGGGGCTTCTTATACAGAAGCTTAGTACAACTATGTTCCGGGCTCTATGTCCCCCGCACATGTGTTACTTTTCCACATGTACCTTTTCTTCTCCATTATATGCATCTATATGACTTAAGTTTTCGCCAAGCTGGGTTGCCTGGCTCTTGTGTTTATGCCCTACGTTCCCGTTAATTCGGCTAGGGCATAAGGGGAGCACCTCTGCGATTGTTACTGCCGGGTCAGCCGGATGTGTACCTCAGACTGGGTGAAGCCAAAAGCTAGCGTTCTTAAGGGAATATTTGGTCGGTGAACAAAAGATGACTTTTATTTATTGTAATACATGCCCCCAGATATTTATATCCTGCGTCTCTTTTTGCAGTTCGGACATGCACATTAATGCATGCGTACCCAGGGAAAGGAACCCTTAACGGAACTATTCTCCCTGGAAGATGTTTCTTACTATGCATGTAATATAACATAGCTAGTTGGGTACTTGTTTGTTCAAGCACTTATGACCCCTACGCCTGGTTTCCACGCGTACTCCGGTTTTTACATAACTGAGCAGGTATTCCGATACACTCCAGACTGCCGGGTCCGGAGGTCGAAGCGAAAAGGTCCGCCATGACAAATGATTTACAATCCGGCTAGGGACAATATATGTCACTTGAAGTACATAGTCACTTAGACTGACTAAATTCTTCTTCTATAGCATCCAAGATGCTGTCTAGCCTACAATCCTGTTGGGAATACTTTGCGGCTAATTTCACCTAGTCATACACCAAACTGACGGGGATCTCTTTCCCATCAGACCCCACAGGTCCGACCTCGGCCATGTGGTTCGGGTCAGCCTTGGTATATCGCGTCTTCACCATGGCCCGGGCTTCCCTTGCACCTTGTCGGCAGGCTGATATCTTCCATAATCGGAAGCGCCGCCACGCTCCCTTGAGCATCTCTACAAGCTCCCCCATGCCTCCTGGCAGGGAGGCGGATGGCCACAAGGCTTGGGCAATGCCCTGCATCACCTGCCGAACTTGTTTGTGCAGTTGTGAGAGCTCTGGCAGAAGATCACCCGCAGACCCGGGCATCTCCTCTGCGGGTCGACCCATCAGCATACCTACAGATATAACTCTGTTAGCGGGTTTCTTTGCCAAACTCTATAAAAGTTCATTCAAGCACTTACTAAAAATGCCGCGTCGAAGCCTCTTATTCTCCTTTACGGAGTCAGCAAGCTGGGCCCGAACATCTTTCAGTTCAACGCCCAGCCGGGTATTGGCATCTTGGAGATCGTTTTTCTCCCACCTAACCTGCGTAAGCACGCGCTCACCAGCCTTTAACTGTCATTGAGCATGTTGCTCATCCCCTCGCACGACCTCCGGATTCACTCCAGGATCATCTGCAGAATCTATTGTTAGATTTGCATGCATGTTGAATACTAACTGGTACATGTCATTCTTTTAGATAGAAACAAGTGTTACCAGATGGGGCCTTCTCGGACTCCTTCATTGCGGCAACTGCGGCCCGTAGCTGGGCTTTGCACTCCTCCAGCTCTTGAGACAACTGGGTATTCTTCTCTGTAAGAACCTATGCAAAAAAATGATCCTTAAATCAGTTGTGCCAACTGTTTCAAGTCGCAGGGGCTACTGATATACATAATTATCAGATTTTCTTACCCGTATATCCTTTACATACTAGTCCGTGGCTCTGGCAAGACCATTTTGAGCAGCTCGGATGTACGCATCTCCTGAGTTGAAGGCATCGAACGCCTCTTCGGAGAAACCAGGGTCGCGGAGTATGGCCCGGCGACGCCTGTGATTCATGGCACTCTCCACTTCGGAATTCGTAGCGGACAGCCTATCCACATCCTCTGTAGGAGGAACATCCAGTGTTGTCCCCAAGTTAGCATCCGCCTCTAAGTCTGGCTCTGGAGTTCGGCTGGTGGAGGCGTGGCCGGCAAGCTCTCCGGACACGGTCCGGCGAGCGTTTTTTCTGCCAGGAACCATGGACATTATTATATTTTAAAGAACACAACCACGGAGCAGGGTTTTTTTCAGACCTCTGCGGCGGCGTCTCAGTCCTGACCGCCTTCCTTTTAAGCATACCCGGCTTCGGTGCCCCTTATTGGTGAGTCACCACGGGTTCGGCATGGCGTCTCGAGGGCCTTCCCTGTAAAACACCATATGTGTGCGGTGGGTGAAGTGCAAAAAAGGGATCCTTCTCGGAAGTTGGGACTCCGTTTACTCACATGCGATGCAGGGAGCAGGCCAGGATAATCGGCTATGATGGCCACCAAGGCACAGTCGCAGCTTAACTGATAGAACGTCCTATCGATGAGCTCCACAAATATGTCCGGATCTTCTTCGAGTCCAGGGTCGAGGGCCCGGTCAGGGTCCTCTCGCTGTGGAGACGGGCTGTGGACCTCCCTCGCAGCTTTTTGCAGTTCCTGCTATGAAATAGCAAGGTAAATATTTATGATGAAGAATGCGGGAAGGTCTGGAGTAAAAGGCAGCAGCTCACCCAATTTGGGGGGTTGTACATGGAGAATCCATCCCGCGGTTTAATGCGGATGAACTCCTCTTCCTCTCCTTTATATAAATCAAATAGTATTTTCGCTAGAGCAGCGACGGAATCCGGTCCCTTACAACCGCAGCGGGTGGCATCGTCTTCTCCATTAAAGTGCCACATGGGTTGTCCCCGATATTGAAGTGGCTGTACCCCCCGCATTATACATATTGACATAACCTCGATTATTGTCAATCCTGATTTGGCCAGCGTTTTTATCCGGCCCATCAGGTAAAGGACCTCTCTATTATCTTCCTCCTGGGGGCTTCGAGGGTGCCAGCTACGGCGTTTCTTCAAAGGGGCGTTATTGAACCCAGGAAGGCCCATCCGAATAGGGTCCGGAAGGGGGACGTCCTCCATATAAAACCACTCTGAAGGCCAGTCTTCGGATGTCTTCTTCGGAGTACCAGACAGGTATCCAGTCCCGGCGATGCGCCATATCTTGGCTCCGCCCACTTGATATATTGACCCCTCCTATGTACGGGGTACGAGGCAGAATAGCCTCTTCCATAGCTCGAAATGAGCTTTGCAGCCCAAAAACAGCTCGCAAAGGGCGTCGTAGCCAGCGATGTGTAAAATGGAGGCGGGAGTAAAGTTATGTAGCTGGAGGCCGTAGAACTCCATGAGCCCGCGGAGGAATGGATGGATTGGAAATCCAAGCCCCCTTAATAAGTAAGGCACAAGTCATACCCGATCCCCCATGGATGGGTTGGGAAAGCTCTCCGCTTGCTCCCCGCCGTTGTAAGTGGCAAGTCCGGCTCGAACGGGGACCATATACGCAGGAGGGAGAAACCCCTGGGTCTGCAACTCTACTAATTGGCTGTGGGGGATGGAACACTTCTCCCAATTTCCTAGCTTAGTGCTACGGGAGTGAGAGGAGGAGCTGTGATGGCCGGCCATGATGGGATGGACTTTTCCGAGCGCGCCCCGATGGATACTCGCTGCGGGAGGATGGTGTGATCTGGATCTGGAGATACCCGACTCTTTAAATAGACGATTTTCCTACATGGTTAGGGTGGCAAATGTAAAAACGCCCCGACTTCTCGCATTCGCTCGACACGTGGAAGATAGCCATCATTAAAGCACAGAAGCCGAGGAGTGCAACATTCATTTGAAGCCGGACACTGCTCATTACGACAGGTACTCGGGATTTGGAGAAGAACCCGCCTTGCAATGCCAAAGACAATCTGCGTGCCGGACTCATCGTCATTGAAGCCTGGTTCAGGGGCTACTGAGGGAGTCCTGGATTAGGGGGTCCCCGGACAGCCGGACTATATCCTTTGGCCGGACTGTCGGGCTATGAAGACACGAGATTGAAGACTCCGTCCCGTGTCCGGGTGGGACTCTCCTTTGCGTGGAAGGCAAGCTTGGAAATTCGGATATGTAGATCTCCTCCCTTGTAACCGACTCTGTGTAACCCTAGCCCCCTCCGGTGTCTATATAAACTGGAGGGTTTAGTCCATAGGACAAGAACAATCATAATCATAGGCTAGCTTCTAGGGTCTAGCCTCTACGATCTCGTGGTAGATCAACTCTTGTAATACTCATATCATCAAGATCAATCAAGCAGGAAGTAGGGTATTACCTCCATCGAGAGGGCCCGAACCTGGGTAAACATTGTGTCCCCCGCCTCCTGTTACCATCCGCCTTAGACGCACAGTTCGAGACCCCCTACCCGAGATCCGCCGGTTTTGACACCGACACTCACCCAGTCGGAGATCTGATCCATCTGGCTATGGACGAACGCATGCATGCGCCTGTAAAAGTCCTCGCCTACCCGCGAGACATTTTCCCAGGCCGTTGGGGCGCGGGAGGACATCTCTGTTGCATTCGCGGCGCGGCGGGACATCTATTTTGCTTCTGCGGCGCGGCCGGACCAGTCTTCTCATCGACGGCGCGGCGGGACCTCCGTGCTAATTCGGCGGCGCGGCGGACCTCTGTGCTGCTATGGCCGTGTGGCGGGACATTCCGACTGCGTTCGCGGCGTGGTGGGACATCTCTCGTGCTTTCGCTTCCATGCTCGCATCTCCCTGGTGGCAATCTCTTGACCCAGAACTCACGCTGGCCATGGCAGACGCAAGGGAACGATGATGAATGACTTGTTTGTTTTTGTGGACGAGGAGTTAAGGAGGAATGTGCAGTCATCTTGGAGTACTAGTATTTATAACCGAGTACTAATACACTCCTAAGTGGGAAACTGTTTAGGTTTTGATCGGTGTGAACATGTTTGCAATTTGGAATGTGACGGGACGCAGGCCCAAAATTTATTGACGGTTATAAGTGCGGCACTATTCTAGGAAGGTGTAATGCGAGCACGCCTTCTCGGCCATGTATGTGGCATTTGCACCATAGGGTGCACCCCAATAGGCAATGTTAGCACATGTCTTGTTCCAACAACCGTGCATGCTCGTTATTACCATCACACACGCTTCTTTTAATTAGAATGTGTGTGCCTGTCTAGTGTACACACGTTGATTTATCTAACTGTTTCTGTTTGTTGTGGCTAATCGCAAATATTTCATCCGTGTGAAGTGTATGCCATCAATCGCAGACACTTTGATCTGGCTGGCCCGTTTCTGTTTTGTTGCCTAATCACAAATAGTTAATCCTTCTAAAATGTATGCCCTCAATCACACACACCTTTATCTAGCTGTCTGTTTCTATTGTTCCTCCTCATCACAAACAGTTCATCCAAGTGAACCGTGTGACGTATATCTAGCTGCCCGTTTCTTTTGTTCCGCCTCATCGCAAACAGTTCATTGAACTGAACCGTATGCCCTGCATCACACACGCAACTAAAATCTGAACCGTGTTTGATGGCTCCACCATCGCAAACGTTTTGCACCTTTTTTGACGGTTCTTTTACACCACCGTTTGCGATTATTGCGTCGCACACAGTTTCGTCGAAGGGTGTCTGATCGTAGTGTCATGTTAGCATCATCCTGCAGTAGTGCAAGCTCTGTGTGCCACCTCGTTGGATGGTTCGCATGGAACGGTTGAGCTCGGGTTGACATTTCGGCGAAGACCCAGAGCGACTTTGCTTCCTACGTGGCTGCTTGGTTTGTGCCAGCCGTGTACGCGCACCAATTAGACTAGAGACCAACTATATGCTGGAAGTTAAGCGAAGTATTTGAAAGATTTTTTTCCTCAACTACCTACAAGTAATTATAATCTACATTTTCTAATTGCCTTGATGATGATCATTGCCCATGGTTTTCCTTCGCGATTAATTTTTATGACATGAGTGTAACGCCCTGGACACACCCGCCGGTGGTCGTTACTCCTGACAGGATCTAGACTAGCCCCACAGATCAATACTAGTCTTTTCTGCGCATTTTGTCCTCACTCGTGCGCACCCGGGAGCAACTTCCCGGTCGGTCACCCATCCTGACACTACTCCAAGCTGAGCACGCTTAACTTTGAAGTTCTGTCTGAATGGGCTCCCGAAAAAGAAGGAATTCCTTATTGATATGAGTAGTCTATCATCCCTAATAAGCCAGGCCATCACAATGAGAGTCCGTTTGTGATGGATTTCTTACCCAACTGTCTGTTACAACACAAAGACCAAGTACAGCTAGAAGTTAAGCAAACTATAGGCGGGACGTATAGTAGATGTTCCTTCGATGAAAGATTACAAAAGGATGATCAAGAAGGTGAAAAGACTGTATGTTTTATTCTTTCATGAGTAAATCTCGTGGTCAGAAACATTGTCTGGTCACGCTCCAACTCTTGACCTTTAAACAATACTGAAAGTTTCCATCTCATATACTTATAATTTGGCATATTCATAGCAGATGGCTAACCTCTGTGACATCTGCCGGACTAACTGAAGCTCAAAATTTAAACAAAGTATTTGAAACTTCAACCAAGAAGCTAAGAAACGGGAAGCTAAGTGAACTATCTGAAAGTTTTTTATGAACAACGCCAACATCGATTCGTCGAGGCATGTCCCTTTACGCTGTAGTTTCCATGAATAAATAGATGGTCAAACAGAGTGTACTGGCCAGGTCAACCTAACAACCAAGTTGGCAGGAGGCCTGGTTACACACACCTTGGAAAATGCCCCGATCATCAGAACTGACCGCTCCAACCCCAAACCACATGAGTAGAGGGAAACCTAATTGAACGGGGGAAAGCACTCCGAACCACACCATCCAGGCAGACCATAGTGCCTAAAGGCCGAGCACACACCTTAATAGATGACATCCAACAACCAACACAATGGTAAAAGTTTGTGTCATTAATTCAACACCCACCTGATAGTACATACATACAAAAGCAAAATGGGGGAAGGACACTACCAACTCATACCAAAAAAGTACAAACATTCTGATGCGGATGGACATCACCATGTCAAGAGTCTGCTTGGTAAGTGACATGTGCCACATCTAGTTCACATACATAAAGGTGAATCATCTCCTTTACACATGTTCACTTGTGCCCTTTGAGGATGGTATACTACTTGACCCCTCTCTCATGTGCATACATAGGTGTGAGCGGAGCTACACATTCATCGAGGAGTATTCCAAGCTCAAGAGAACAACTACACCATCCAAGAGGGAAGCTTGGAAGCGGAGAAGGAACCACCAAGAGGAAGGCCAAGTTCCTCAAGCACTGACAGGAGTCCACGAGCAAGCGACATACTACAAAGCCTCTAGATACTCAGTGCCCACGGGCCCCTGGACCTCGCGTGCATGGGCTAAGTGGGTAGCTCTTTGGATACCCCATGCGCATGGGCTCCACTTACACCATGCACACGGGCCTGCGTGTGTGTGCAGTTGTTGGGCTTTGTCCATGTATCCCCAATTCGCCCCTCCTTACCCCTTTATGCTTTGGACATATATATACTCCTCCTCCTCCATTTAGGGATAGCTCAGATTAGAACTACACATTGGAGCTTAGCTCATGTACTGATACGTCTCCTACGTATCTATAAATTTTTATTGTTCCATGCTATTATATTGTCAATCTTGGATGATTTATATACATTTACAAGCAACTTTATATCATTTTTTGGAACCAACCTATTAACTTAGTGCCCAATGCCAGTTCCTATTTTTTGCTTTTTTTACTTAGCAGAATATCAATACCAAATGAAGTCCAAATGCCACGAAACTTTTTGGAGATTTTTTGGCAATAGAGACCCTGGAAGCTTCGGGAGGGAACCATAAGATGGACATGGGTCCCACTAGGCACCAGGGTGCGCCAGATGCCCCTGGCGCACCCTATTGGGTACTGGCGTCCGTGGTGTAACGACCCAAGACCGACGCTCCAGAAGCCTTCCAGTTATTTCTTTGTTGTCGTGAGCTTATCTTTGCTTGTTGCATTTCATCATGGCATCATGTGAAGGAAATATTCCCTAGAGGCAATAATAAAGTTGTTATTTATATTTCTTTATATCATGATAAATGTTTATTATTCTGCTAGAATTGTATTAATTGGAAACTTGATACATGTGTGAATACATAGACAAAACAAAGTGTCCCTAGTATGCCTCTACTTAACTAGCTTGTTTATCAAAGATGGTTAAGTTTCCTGACCATAGACATGCGTTGTCATTTGATGAACGGGATCACATCATTAGGAGAATGATGTGATGGACAAGACCCATCCATTAGCTTAGCATGATGATCGTTATGTTGGGAAACATAGCATGCAATTTCAAAAAAAATTCCTACGATCCCGCAAGATCTATCTAGGAGATGCATAGCAACGGTAGGGGGAGAGTGTGTCCACGTACCCTCGTAGACCGAAAGCGGAAGTGTTAGGTTAACACGGTTGATGTAATCGAAGATCTTCACGATCCAACCGATCTAGTACCGAATGTATGACACCTCCGAGTTCAGCACACGTTCAACTCGATGACGTCCCTCACACTCTTGATCCAACAAAGTGTCGAGGGAGAGTTTCATCAGCTCGTCGGCGTGATGACGGTGATGGTGATGTGATCCACGCAAGGCTTCGCCTAAGCACTATGAAGCTATGACCGGAGGAGTAAACTATGGAGGGGGCACCGCACACGGCTAAGAGAATAACTGTTATGCTATGGGGTGCCCCTGCCCCCGTATATAAAGGAGGAGGGGAGGAGGATGCCGGCCTAGGGGGCGCGCCATGGGGAGAAACCGAATAGAACTCCAAGTCCTATTCGCCCCCTTCCTTTCTTATGCAGGGGGAAAGGGGAAGGAGAGGGAGGACGAGAAGGAAAGGGGGGCGCCGCCCCTCCCCTAGTCATATTCGGACTCCCCATGGGGGGGCACCCCCTGTGGGCTGCCTCCTCTCTCCCCTATGGCTCATGTAGGCCCAATACTTCCCCGGGGGTTCCGGTAACTCCTCGGTACTCCGAAAAATACCCGAACCATTCCGGTCTCCGAATACCATCTTGCAATATATCAATCTTTACCTCTCGACCATTTCGAGACTCCTCGTCATGTCTGGGATCTCATCCGGGACTCCGAACAATCTTCGTTCACGAAAAACACATAACTCATAATACAAATCGTCATCGAACGTTAAGCGTGCGGACCCTACGGGTTCAAGAACTATGTAGACATGACCGAGACACATCGCCGATCAATAACGAACAGCAGAACCTGGATGCTCATATTGGTTCCTACATATTCTACAAAGATCTTTATCGGTCAAACCGCAATGGAAACATACGTTATTCCCTTTGTCATCGGTATGTTACTTGCCCGAGATTCGACCGTTGGTATCCTCATACTTAGTTCAATCTCATTACCGGCAAGTCTCTTTACTCATTCCGTAATGCATCATCCCGCAACTAACTCATTAGTCACATTGCTTGCAAGGCTTATCATGATGTGCATTACCGAGAGGGCCTAGAGATACCTCTTCGATACTCGGAGTGACAAATCCTAATATCGATCTATGCCAACCCAACAAACACCTTCGGAGATACTTGTAGAGCATCTTTATAATCACCCAGTTACGTTGTGACGTTTGATAGCACAGAAGGTATTCCTCCGGTATCCGGGAGTTGCATAATCTCATAGTCGAAGGAATATGTATAAGTCATGAAGAAAGCAATAGCAATAAAACTTAACGATCATTATGCTAAGCTAACTGGTGGGTCTTGTCCATCACATCATTCTCCTAATGATGTGATCATGTTCATCAAATGACGACACATGTCTATGGTTAGGAAACTTAACCATCTTTGATTAACGAGCTAGTCTAGTAGAGGCTTACTAGGGACACAGTGTTTTGTCTATGTATCCAGACATGTATCAAGTTTTTGGTTAATACAATTCTAGCATGAATAATAAACATTTATCATGATATAAATATAAAATAACAACTTTATTATTGCCTCTAGGGCATATTTCCTTTAGTCTCCCACTTGCACTAGAGTCAATAATCTAGTTCACATCGCCATGTGATTTAACACCAATAGTTCACATCACTACAAAAAAATACACTTCCGTGATGATACGTGTTTGTCACAGTAGGTCACGTCTTTTGTCATGCATGTACATCGATGATGATTTTATGACAGAATCAAGATAGTCATACCTGTGCTGTCTTAGAAGTGTTCCATGACATTACCAAAATTATCATCACGGAAGTCTCCACTTCCATGACGATAAATCGCGTGTCATAGAAATGCTTTCATCAAGGGTGCCCAACACGTGGCATCCACCGTAATGGGTCGCCGTTAAGCTACCGGGTCCGGTTTTGGATCCGATAACTCGTTAACAGCCCAGACCAATGGGAAATTTCCATGTGTAAAATTCTGATTGGCCGGAGGAAACGCGTGTCAGCTCGTTAGTGCGTCAGATAGGCGCCTATGATATGTCGACACGTGCGACGACCCACCACTAGCCCATTTAGCTTACAAAGGCTGGCCCGTTTGACTTGGTCAAAAGTTAATGGGCTGGCCCATGAAAAGCTTATTAACGGTCTCTTCACAAATAGCCTATTTTACAGCCCGGTAACTCACAACCCGTTAGGGCCTACCCAAAATCGGCCCAACAACGTCATGTGGGCCGTCGAATATAACACCAGCCTGTTTCACTTTCGGCCCATGTATGGCCCATGACGTCTTTCAGCCCATATGAGGCCTTCGTATCTTTAGGCCCTTTAGAGGCCCACGATAACTCTAGCCCATAATGAACATTAAATTTCTTTGTACCCATTAACGGCCCATGATTCACATGGGCCGTTTCCAGTCCGTGTTAGCTTTCGGCCTACTGACGGCCCATACGTTCTTGGGCTCCTTTCCGGACCTCGATTACTTTTGGCCTGTTACTGGTCTGTTCCCCTAATGGGCCAAATTCAGCCCGTGACAAGAGTCGGCCCGTTTCTGGCCTGTTAACCTGTTGCGCCATTTCCAGCCTGTCCTATATTCTGGCCCATTAATGACCCGTTATGCCTGTGACAGAATTAATCCTTTGTTGTCCTCCGGCCTATTAACAGCCTATTACCATGCTGGGCCGATACCAATTACGCCCGTTTACGGCCCATGTAGACCCATTTATCCGACGGCCCGAGGCCCACCGATTCTACAGCCCTGTTGGAGGCCCATTTATTGATGGCCCGTAGGAGGCCCATTTATTGACGGCCCGTAGGAGGCCCATGGATCCTACGACCCGTAGCAGGGTCAAGGTTACCACGGTCCGTATATGGCCCATGGTTGTTGCGGCCACTAGCAAACAGGGAAAAGAAGACTAGGAAATAAATAAGCCCAAAACTAACGCTAGGCTATTAAGGCGATTGCACAGATTACATCCACTAGGCATCAAAGATCGCCACCAGTGCAAATATAGGGAACACCCTATACTATACAAAATGGCTTGGTGTTTTCTTTAGCCGATGGCTGCACGTTAAGAACAAATTTTGTATCGCAACAAAATAAATTACAACTATAAAACAAAAGGAAGGTTGGCATAAAAGTTAACAGTCTGGCAGATAAATGCACCACCAGAAGTTTAGAAGCTTAGTTCATTTGACCTGACTGTTACGTTTTCATGCTGTATTGTCCGATGGAGCACCATAACCTTCGCCTTCATTTCTCCTACGCTCCTGAACAACATAGCAAATGTCTGATAGTCTGGTTTCAAAACTATGCACATCTTGACAACATCGAACAATGCCTGTCCTTGTTTCACAAAGGGTCTCTGTTAGGGAATGGACTTTTGTCTGGAGCGCAGATATAACATTATTTTGAGCTTGCATATCTTGATCATGAGGCAGTTTGGATGAGATTGCCTTACCAACCAACCCAGTATTACGCAGGAACGTGCTTTTGGCACTGTTAGTGGACAGGTACTGACCCACCGCAGCAAGAGCTGACATTGCAGTTATAGTTGCCTCACCACCTTTAGAAGGTGGCAGTTCCACCATTTTTTCCATAGCTTGCTGAAAAGTTGAGTTTTTACATTAGTAGTACCGGAACAGAAGATATTAAGGAGGCAGCAAAACCAAACAAAATAGCTTTGGTCTATATACAGAACTTATTCTGGTGAACCCATGTAAAATATTAGTTGTATTTTACTGCAAAGTTCATATTAAAACCAGGTTCCAAACATATGACCATGTACCATGGCTAATGTATTGTCTATTTCTTCACATTGTATTGACAGCTAAGGATAATGAGACAAAGCTTATAATATGGTAAGCATAGTATGACATCATTCATATCACAAAACAATTGAGAACAGACAACCAGGCAATTGTAACATTGTGTGGGCAAGTCTAGCACGGAACTAGATTACAGGTCAAGATCAAAGGAACATCACTCCTCTCTTTTAAACCTTGTAAGGTGCAATGATACGCAAAGACAATTGTGTATAAAATTGAAAAGAGTAATAGACATTGGCTGCAAACCATGCAGTTCAAGGCACAAGTCAGAGTAAGTAGTAGTTAAAAGGCATGAGGATTAAGGAATTACAACAGCATCTTTGACTGGTGTAGTCATGCCCTTCGTCTTGCTAGTGTGACAATCCTTGAAGATTTCCACAACATTTGGTTCAGGTACTTTTTGGTCCTTGCGGGCTTTCCTCTGCATTTGGAACAAGTCAATATAGATCTGATAATATGGTACAACAAAAAGAGTGAAACATCAGCTAATTACAAGAGCCTCGCAGTGTGCAATATAGCTACGAGATCCTGTCATCTGATGGAATTTCACCTTCATATGGTTGGCCTTGTTCTTTGAATAGTTCACCTACAAGAAGATAGATTCGTGTGACACATGCATAAATAGGACTTCAACATGTGATATGATCACATATATATAATGTACCTGATACTTTGGATCAGACCAGTGTTTAACGAGGCCTCTCCAGTCTTCATCCGATATATTTTCCACTGGGGATGTTTGGGAAAGTTCACTGTTAGCCTTGCCTTCAAAGTGAGTTTTCCTCAAGTTATACCGATACTGTCGCAGAGCAGACTTGAAAACATGGGTGCAAGCTTGTCTGGTTGCATCATCTTGGCTATCCAACTTGAATCTCATCTGTTGAAAATTATGAGAGTCTCATTATCAGCAACCTAGAAAGTATGGGACAGAACAAGACGATATTACTAGTTTCCATACATAACCATACTTATAGATAAATGGTCGAGGAAGGTGTTGAATTGGGTTTCGTCTTTGTCATTCCTGTATTGAATCCATGTTGGGAGGATACGTACATGACACCTAACGGCAACCGCTGCCTCTGATACTAACTTGGCTGACTCTATAGCATCATGTGGCCTTTTTAAACCTGCCTCAAAACGGGTCTCCATTCTTGCTCTATATTTAGTTAACCTATCGAGCATTATCCCTGATGTTTGTTTCCTCTTGCGCCTAGGTGCTAGTCCAACAATGAACATAGGAAGTGTTAGTGTACATCAAACTGTGAGCCTACATATACAGAAGCATGCAACTGTAACTTGACTCCAGCAACTACCTTCTTGTTGTTGAGTCAAGAGTGCTTCGGGAGTAGTGTCAGGTGGCAAGGGAGCTTGGGAACATGCTGCTAGCTGAGTTGACCAACGAGTAACTCGTGCAGCTGGTGGTATTGTGGAAGGTGTTGCGACAACTAGGGTTGTCTCTGCTTGTTTGGTGGCAGCTATTTGTTTCTGTTTGGCTTGTTCTGCAGCTCGTGTAGCATAGGATACCCTATTTGTACAATTTTTCGCTGGACTTTAACCTTCTATTGCACCATCAGTACCAACAGAATCTGCAGGATTCACCCGCTTCCCTTTCCCTGTCATGTTGCTTCATCTTTCTCCATGCCACGTTAAGTCAAGCCGACAAGAAAAACGAATAACAGTTTAGTTGTTCAGAACAAATTGATGCATGATACAGACGAACTGAACTTTGATGTTAGACAACCACATGAAAGGAGGATTTAATATGTACGAAAAACAGGAAGGCATGAGATAACCAGAACTATGATGTGTAAACTAAGCAGAAGAAATTTCACTAAATTAGAAGCAATGCAATGGAAGGTAGACACCATATGAAAGATGCTACAAAAGTCGCTCTACCAAGTTAACAGTGTCTCATCATAAATGACGTTTCAACAAATGTAACGCACCGGATGTAATTTACCATATTTGTACTCCGACTCTTGCCATTTTCGGCTCTAAGTTCTGATATTCCCTCGTGGTTGGGTTTTGTCTTCGTTTTGCATTTTTTTTCATGTCATGCATTTCATATAATGTCATTATGTGCATCGCATTTGCATATGTGTTCATCTCATGCATCCTAGCTTTTTCCCCGTTGTCCATTTTGCATTCCGACACTCCTACGTCCTCCGGCGCCCCCTTTTGTCTCCTTTCGTGTGCGGGTGTTAAACATTCACGGATTGGACCGAGATTTGCCAAGCGGCCTTGGTTCACCACCGGTAGACCGCCTGTCAAGTTTCCTACCATTTGGAGTTCGTTTGATACTCCAACGGTTAACCGAGGAACCGTAAAGGCCTCATGTGTGTTGCAGCCCAACACCCCTCCAAAGTGGCCCAAAACCCATCCAAACCCGCTCCATCCTCTCGGTCGTTCGATCACGATCGCGTGGCCGAAAATCGCTCCTCATTTGGACTCTCCTAGCCGCCTCTACATATATATATATGTGCACCTCTCCAAAATTCCCGGTCTAAACCCTAGTCTCCCCTTCCTCTGCGCGCCGGACACGTCCGCCCGGCACCGAACAAGTCCGCCGCCGCGCCCCAGCCACTCCGGAGCTGCCACGTGGCACCAAGCGAGGCCCCGCGCCGCCGGCCCGCTCGGTCCACGGCGGGCCCATGAAGCCCGCGTCTCCCCCCCATGCGCCCGCTCTCCTCCTCGCCGCCCGGCGCCGCCGCGGCGCCGCGCCACTGCAGCCACTGTCGAAGCCGGCGTCCCGCATCAACCCCGGCCGCGCCGCGCCGTCCCGGAGGACGCGCCGCCTGGCCACGCCGCCCGGCCTCGCCCCCTCCGCCGCTGCATCACCCCGACCGGCGCCGTCCCGAGCCCCGCCGGCCACCGTCTTCCTCCTGTTCCGACGAGCCTACTCCGGCGAACTTCGTAAACCGTGCCCAGATCTGGATCTGGAATTTAGGGTTGACCCGATTTTGCCCTAAGTCCTTTTATTTTTGCATTTTCTAGCACTATTTATCATGCCATATCTCTGCATCCGTAGCCCCGTTTTGGGCGTGTAATATATCAAACTGTTCATCATGATGCCCTCTTCATTTTGTTCCATTGCACCATGCTTGTTTGAGTCCATCTTGATGCCTAAAATGCTGTTGCAATAGTGCTATAAAATGTTAGTTCCTGATTCTTATCAGATTATGAGCATTTGTCTTTTTTGCCATGATTATTGTGTGCTGCGTATGAACTTGAGCCCTACATTTGTTTTGGGCTATGCCATGCCATCTTTACAGGGGTTTATGCCATGTATTTTTGTGATCAATGTGGTGACTAGCACAAGCATGCAAAGTATCTCTCGTGATGTTGCTGATTTCAGGGACTTAGCATTTCACTAAGTCTTTGCTCTGCTATTATTTTAATGCAATGTGTTCATGTTTCTACAGAGAGTTCCATGCTTCTTTTGAGTATGTTCTGTAAGGATGATTTGAGCATATGGTTGTGCTCTATCCATCCATGTCCATGTTTGCATTTATGGAGTACCCTAGCATGACTCAATCTTGCTCTACTTTTGCTATAAAATGTTCCTGGCAGATTGTTTACGTGTTAATCAATTTTTGTCAAGGTTGTTGTAGTTGATCCATGCATGCTATGAACTTGTTCTTGCTTTGATTGGCTTCATGATCATGTCTTCTTGCTGGGAGTATGCTTATCTTGTCATGCAATGCCTTGTGTTGAGTGCATCAAGCTCGCAAACATGCCTACATAACTCTGTTTTTGCCATGTCCAGTTTTCTGCTAAGTCTGAATCTGTTAACGAAACTTGCTATGTTTACATGGGTGCCATCATATCTTATGATCCTTTTTGTCTTATGGTCAGTAAGGGACTTTTGTTATATGCTTTGAGTAGATCCGTGCCATGCCTTTGTTTGCTATGTTCTGTTCCTGTAACATGTTGTTATCTTGCTCTAAACATTGCTTCCTGATGTTAATTCCTAACATGTTAGTATTTTCACTAAGTCTGTGAAGCTGATATCTTTTGCACTTTTGCCATGCTTGTTTGAACCTGCTATTTTGTGATTTAGCCGTAGCTCAGTGTTCATCTTTTTGTCAAGCATCTTGAGTAGATCACGGCCATGTGCTTTGTTGCTATGTTAGAGTGCAGTAGCTTAGTTTCTTGTTGCATTCTAGATGGCAACGTGCTGTTAATCACAGAATTGTGCCATTTTTGTTTTGCTTGCCATTTGCAAACCGCGCATCCGATTCCGTTGATCTTTATATCGATTTCGACCGAAATCAACTCACCTTTCCAGTGGTGCACTTGGTTTGCCAAGTTGAGGCATGGTTCAATCTTTTCCTTCCAGAGTAAGCATATGCATTGCATATTACATCCCGCATATCATGCCATGTTTTGCATCATGTGGCTTGTGCATTGCACTGTGGTTGATTGTGTTTTCCTTTGCTTGTGTTCTTGCTTTGGGTAGAGACGGGAGACGATTACATGATCGAGGAACCCGTTGAGTACGCTTACGAGGATCAAGCTTACGTCAACTCGGAGAACTTTGCAGGCAAGATGACCATACCCCCAAAATCACTTCTATCTTTGCTTGCTAGTTGCTCGCTCGATTGCTATGCCGCGATACCTACCACTTGCTATATCATGCCTCCCATATTGCCATGTCAATCCTCTAACCCACCTTGTCCTAGCAAACCGTTGTTTGGCTATGTTACCGCTTTTGCTCAGCCCCTCTTATAGCGCTGCTAATTGCAGGTGAAGATTGGAGTTTGTTCCTTGTTGGAACATGTTTATTGTTGGGATATCATTATAATATCTTGTTTACTTTAATGCATCTATATACTTGGTAAAGGGTGGAAGGCTCGGCCTTATGCCTGGTGTTTTGTTCCACTCTTGCCGCCCTAGTTTCCGTCATACCGGTGTTATGTTCCTTGATTTTGCGTTCCTTACGCGGTTGGGTTATAATGGGAACCCCTTGACAGTTCGCCTTGAATAAAACTCGTCCAGCAAGGCCCAACCTTGGTTTTACCATTTGCCACCTAAGCCTTTTTCCCTTGGGTTCCGTGGACTCAAGGGTCATCTTTATTTTAAACCCTCGGGCCAGTGCTCCTCTGAGTGTTGGTCCAAAACAGAGCCACTTGTAGCGCCACCTCGGGGAAACTTGAGGGTTGGTTTTAGTTGTACGTAGTGTTCATTCGGTGTGCCCTGAGAACGAGATATGTGCAGCTCCTATCGGGATTTGTCGGCACATCGGGCGGCTTTGCTGGACTTGTTTTACCATTGTCAAGATGTCTTGTAACCGGGATTCCGAGTCTGATCGGGTCATCCTGGGAGAAGGAATATCCTTCGTTGACCGTGAGAGCTTGTGATGGGCTAAGTTGGGACACCCCTGCAGGGTTTTGAACTTTTGAAAGTCGTGCCCGTGGTTATGGGCAGATGGGAATTTGTTAATATCTAGTTGTAGAAAACCTGACACTTAACTTAATTAAAATGAATCAACAACGTGTGCAGCCGTGATGGTCTCTTTTCGACGGAGTCCGGGAAGAGAACACGGTTTCGTGTTATGCTTGAACGTAAGTAGTTTCAGGATCACTTCTTGATCTTTATAGCTTCTCGATCATGCTTTGCTTCTCTTCTCGCTCTCATTTGCGTAAGTTAGCCACCATATATGCTAGTGCTTGCTGCAGCTCCACCTCACTACCTTTTCCTACCCATAAGCTTAAATATCTTGATCGCGAGGGTGTGAAATTGCCGAGTCCTCGTGACTCACAGATTACTTCCAAAACTAGATGCAGGTGCCGATGATGCCATTCCAGGGGATGCGACCGAACTCAAGTGGGAGTTTGACGAGGATTCAAGACGTTACTATGTTTCCTTTCTAGACACTCAGTAGTGGAGCCCAGTTGGGGTGATCGAGGATCTTATGCATTTGGGGTTGTCTTTATTTTGGTTCCGTAGTTGGACCTTGATTGTATTCTGGATGATGTAATGCTATATTTATGTATTGTGTGAAGTGGCGATTGTAAGCCAACTCTTTATCACTTTCTTATTCAGTACATGGGATGTGTAAAGATTACCCCTCTTGCGACATGCCTACAATGCGGTTATGCCTCTAAGTTGTGCTCCGACACGTGGGAGATATAGCCGCATCGTGGGTGTTACAACAAATGTGAAGGAGTACAAGAAATAAATCATATGCAAGATGCAAACAACATCACACTACCAAGATAAAGGTATCTCGTCATTAGTGCCATTGCATATTCACAACATTGCATATTCTCAACTTATGATGTGTAAACTAAGGAGAAGGCATTTCAACAAATTAGAGGCAATGAAAGCTAGACACCATATGAAAGATGCAATGAATATCACTCTACCAAGTTAAAACTGTCTCGTCATAAGTGCCATTTCAACAAATTAGAAGTAGTACAAGCTAGAAAAGAATGCGAGATGTAACCTATATCACACTCCCAAGTCAAACGTGTCTTATGATAAGTGATTGTTGCAGGTTACACAACAATAGTACTTTGATGTAAGAACATGGTGTGATAGATAGATATTGTATGTTCTAGAAATAGGAACACGTGTCTTATTCACAAGTATAATGTGTAAAGTAAGCAGATGGAATTCAACAAAATTAGAGGCAATACAGGCTAGACATCATACATAACATGCAACCACATATAACAGTGCCAAGTTCGAGGGAGCACCTGTGATGGTGCACTAGGGGAGACGTGCTCATCATCAACACAGCTACGTTGAGTGTCTATGCATGTGTTGTCTTGCAAATCATCTTGGGGGTGGAGGAGTAGAATCTGTAGAGGCCCTCCCTTTGGAAGGAGCGCCTTTATCCGCTGCCTTGTTAATTTCCTTTCACTTTATTGATTTTGAATTGTCAAGTAAAACCGACCAGAAAAAGCAATAAAATTCACTCTTCAGAACTCATTTGTGCATGATACTGACAATCACTACTTTGATGTAAGGCAAACACATGATATCAGGATGGGATATGTACGAAAAACAGGACGACATGGCATATTCACAATTGTTTGTGTAAACTAAGCAGAAACCATTCCAACAAATAAGAAGCAATGCAATATAGACACCACATGAAAGATGCAACCAATATGACTCTGCCAAGTTAAAAGCGTCCCATCATAAATGGCATTTCAACAAATTAGAAGCAGCGCATGCTATAAATCATATGAAAGATGCAACTAATATCGCACTGCATATTCTAAAGGTGTCTCATCATATTGATTGATGCGTGATACAAAAAAACAATAGTTTTATGCAAGGACATGCTTAATAGACAGATGTACTATGTACTAAAACCAGGAAGGCATGTCACATTAACAGGTATAATGTACAGACTAAGCAGAATAGCACATGCAATTTAACCAGATTGAAAGAATCACAATCTAGACACCATATGCAACATGCAACCACATATCACGCTGCTAAGTTCGAGTAAGCACCTGCGATGCTAATGTAGGGGAAATGCAGCAATAAACTACAGAGCTACATTCACTACCTTCATCTAGCCTTGTTGTTTCTTGAGAATCATGTCGGGAGGCTGACGCTACATTCTTTAAATGAGGATCTTTACTCACAGTAGTCCACTGGCCTGACTGCCTCATCATAATTGATTGATGAGGGATACACAAGAACATTAGTTTGATGTAAGAACATGGTTAATAGACACATGTACTAGTATGTACCAAAAATAGGAAGGCATGTCATATTCAAAGGTATAATGTGTAAGCTAAGCAGATGCAATTTAACCAAATTGGAAGCAATACAAGCTAGACATCCAGCTAGAGTGGTGAGCATGATCATCTAGGACCTGAGAGCCTAGTGGGAGGCGGGCTGCTTCGCCACCATCGTGGATTTTTAGTTGGCTTCCAGGTTATGCCTGTCTGTGCTAGGCTTGTCACTGGCTCGGCCAGTGCCCTGACTAGCTATTTGTCTTCTAGTGCTCACGCGATGGTGGTTCATGTAAAAAATATCTTTCCTTATCTTAATAAAGACCGAATTGGACTTTCAAATACAAGCTAGACACCATATGCAACATGCAACCACACATGACACCGTGAAGTTAAAGCAAGCACCTGGGATGGTGGTTCATTGCGAGCGAGGTCATCAACTCCAGAGCTACGTTTACTGTCTCCATCTGCTGACACTGCACCCTTTATAAGGCTGAAACATGCCTGGCCTATCCACGTACGACGCTGGCGTGACTTCTCTCTTTTCTTTTTTTCTTCTCTCAAGGCAGCAGAGTCTGAAGTACCCTTGCATAAAAACACAATAGTGAGAGTATGGGTGAAGTGTGTGCAGAACTAGTGCACTGTAAAAGTAGCAGATAGCATGTGGATGAAAAATAAATGACATGAGACATATGATAGCTCTACAACTTGCATGGCAAACAAAATTAGATTCTACCCCGTATGGTTTTGTAATATATGAGCACAGGAAATGCACGTACTCCTCCAGCACACCACCACATGTGGTCCTATCAAGATAACAATCGACTGAAAATAAATAGGTCAGTTGATTTTTTATGAACCGTCCGATCTATAAGGAACAGGCAGATGGCCTTCGTCTACCTCCCACCAGTCACTATTTACGATCTTTCTCGAACCGCCAGCGACCATCGGCCCAGACCCCTGCCTCCGTCGCCCCGCCCTCCCCTTGACCTCACACCACCGCCATGATTGGTAGCGCCTCCAGGCCATCCCTTTAATCCCGTCCGACCTCCAGATCGGGCGCTAGTAGCTCTAGGACCCACACGCCCCTAAGATAAACACTGAGGCATTGCTTCCTGGCATAATAGGCGGACTAGCGCCTGTTACATCGGGGAATGCTTCGGTTAATTGGGAATCAACTAACCAGGAATTGAAATCCAGGGGCGACAGACCTCTAGCTAAGGTGAAATAGTATATGAGGAGAAACCTTGTGCATCACGAGTTACTAGGAACATCTAGTATCAAGAAGAAGTGGTCAACTAGTGTCTTCTGTGGGATGAATAGCATGCAAGCAGACACATAAGATTTGCACACATAAGGGAAGAGGAGTACCATTTCCGGTTGCCAGTGTGGTGTCCTCCATATGTCGCGGCGATCTTCTTCTTTTTGCCGAGGGAATCGATGTTTTGGAGGAGGGTGCAGCCTTGGACGAATTCATGGCCAAATTGTTGACTGTATTGCCATGGCCGTATGTCGGCCGAGGGGAAGAAGATCTGAGGCGGCGAAGGACGACGTAGCAGGAACAATTCTGGTGCGGTGGACGGTGGCCAAGTTGGAGCTGCAGCGGTGAGGCGCGGGATGGCCTGGTTGAACTGGCTTGGGTACGGACGGCTCGGCCTCGTCTTCAACTACTAGCCATGGATGGCATTGCGGTTGAGGTTGTGGTGGACGACGACGTCGGGGTATTGGCTCTGGCGTGATGGAGGAGGGCGACGGTTGATGGGTGGGATGGGGTGGCGGACGGAGGACGACGGAGTTTTGCGGCTGGTGGAGAGGTAGTTTTGGCACCCACAGAGTACGAATGGGGAATCGGATGGGGGGAGCTAAGGAAGAACCATGTTTCGGTCTAGGACGCGCTTGTTTTTGGTTTTTTTGAATAGATGGGATGCACTTGTTTGAAATTTGGGGAAAGTACAAACTTTGCCCCCCTCTTAAATTTCGGACCTACTGCGGGTCGGGGGTACGATGGTAATCCCGTGTGCCCCAAATAGTGGGCGGGAGTGATTTTGGCCACGCGCATGTGTGCTTAGGCGGCCATTGTGTATGAATGTTTTTCAGAGGCGGTTGTGTGGCGTCTAGATGAAGCTACAAACCTACCCCGGTTTAGACCTTTGGACGCCGGGCCGGTAGGTTTCACGGGTCGGGGTTAGAAAAGTAATTTCCTTCTACTACCAAACATTGGTCTCACGCGGTTCCGTGCGAGTAGAGGCTCTTTTGGCGCTTCGTTCGAAATTTTGAAACAGAAGCATGCACGTTTAGAGTACTCTTGAACTTTGAGGATCGACCTAAATAGACAACGTTAAATTTGACCTTGTATGTTTGAAAACCTCATTAAATTATCCGCTTCTTTTTGAATTTTTGACACTTGAAAATCCTATAACTACGATTATTTTGGAATGTATGAGCTAAATTTGAATCTATTTTGTACACAACTATATATGCTATTATGTACAAAACCAGAGCAAAGATTGGTGCCCTCATAATTTAGGTATGATTTACAAATGCCATGATATCGAATTCAAATAATTGAATGGACTCCATGTTCAATTTGAATTTTTTAAACCACCTTAAGTTGAATTCAAATGTATGCTAGTTCATAGCTAGCTATTTATAATGTTCATTGTGTAACTTTCGTATGTATAATGTGCTTTACACACACAACATGAACCATACTCACGTTTATATTCGCTAAAGCGATTCATTGTATGGAGTTCAAAATACTAACTATGTGGATCAATTATGTCGAATAGTTACATAGACATGCTCAAATTCGATAGAATCTAGATGTCTGATGGATCAATGACCGTTCCTTATGTGAATTGCAAATATCATGATCCCATCCTAATATTTGGATACAATTTATATCTTTAATCAATGTGTACATCAGTCTTTTACATGTAGTTTCACTCTCCATCGGTGGTCTCTCACACATTCTCACACACTCTCCCCCGAGGTGTCTTTCTCGCAGACATGCTCTTGATATAACCCTCCCTCCCTCTTGTAACCATTTATGACTATTTTCACTAACTTTTATCACAAGCACTCTTCCTCTCACAAGCATACACATGCACAATCCCAATCGACCCTTCCTATATACACAGACTTGCCTACATGTCTCCTGTACACACATTACCTTTAGGCATGTCCCTCACGCATTGTCTCACACCTCTCTTCCTAATCGACGAGTATGATTCTAGCAAAGCATTCTGTAGGATTCCCTTTAAAGTTAGGTTGGATGAATAGTAATATCAGAGATAAGGGGTTACCTTTGTCCGAGGACCTAGGGTTACAAATCCTAGCCGGCTTTGTCAGTGGACACAGAGTCCTTCGCGATTCTGTTATCTTTGTCTTGTATGACTAGTCATCCATGGGTCTCCCTAAATGCGTCACGGTCCGACCAACGTGGCGCAGGATGGAACCGAACCAAGGGCCTCACCTTGACCCACCGGACCTCACGCGATGACACACCCTCTACCCCAGGTCTCGTTATCTTCTCACACCCACACATGCCAACACAGACAGCACACAAAAAAATTCTCCTCGTGTCTCTATCCCCTCCCCTTGCATATACACACTCAAGGGAATCTCTCACCGTGAATCATATTCGTCTTTCTCTCTCTAGACCTCTCTCATTTCTCGTGCTATCTCTCCCACGCCCCCTCCCGCCGCGGGCCCCTCTATCCATGCCTCTCTTGAATACGTCATACACACACATACCTCTCTAGGCCCTGCCAAATACATCAACCACACATTCACACATGTTACATCACGTACCCCATTGATCTAAAAAGCCCTCTCTTCACGTTTAGTTCGCATACAACATTCCTTTTGAATAAAGTGTGGCCAAAATATTATTTTAGAATATCTACATATAAACAACATTACAAAGTTATATGGAGGAGTATGAACGCTAATTTGCATTGCATGGTGCCCACAATGATATTTATTCTGCACTATGAATTTTTATATTTTTATACTATATATAAAGTTAGTCATAATAAATAGAAACGAAGAGCATCTCTCTCTCCATCGCATACACCCCCTCTATGCCCCTTTCACGTACACACACAAACTATCTCCAGGTCCTCTAAAAGTAAGCCCCCAGCACATTCACGCATGTTTCATCTTTGTCTCGCGATATATGTAGTGACAATCATTGTATTTGAAGCGAAAGCACGATACGTACATTGGACTTCAGAATCCACTCATTACGGTCACCATTTACGTTTTGTGGTTATTATACAGTCACGGGCTCACCGTACATCTCTGTATTTTCTCAAGACACGACTAATTGACCAGTTAAACGCTCCACATGGCACCTCTAGTGTTGCATCACATTCTCTCCCAACCATTGGGCCCACTTGTCGGCTTGTATCTACTCTACACTCTTATAAAAAAACAGAGTTGGTGATGATGGTGTGCCTGCCATCCTGCAATATAGGTCGTCCAATTTATATCTGACGGATAGGAAGGAAACAATGGCAATTTTACAAAAAGGTACCCACACACCTCTCCACATTTGCAAATAAGGCCTTCCCTCGTTCATCCTTTTCTCTCACAAGATAAATTAGTCATACAAATGCATCTTGATGTTACGTGCAACGCACGGGCATCTTGCTTGTAAGAATGAAAACAAACGACAAAAAAATATTGGACGGTGGTTCGAAGTCATGACCACGGGCACAACGGACAAGGTGGTCTTTTATTGGTATGGTGAGCCGTCTGTTTTAACACACATGAGCTAGTGTGGTGATTATACACACACACGCATGCACATGAACTGCATGCATGCAACACTCACACAAACACATGCAGCCACACACGCACGCAACACTCACACGTACACACGCAGCCATGCACGCACGCAACACTCACACGCACACATGCATGCACACACCACACGACCAACACACACTCTCACGCTCAAGTGCTCAACCTACATGCGCATGCGCACACATCAAGCCCTGACGGACACATACACAACCAGGTGATTCCCGCGCATGGGTTGGAGTCTTGTCGCGCCTACGTACATTTGTGTTTATCTGACCTTTTTCCTATGTGAACTGACAGGTGGGACCCACAAGGAACATGGTCAATTTAACTAGTCAACATGGTGCCACGTAGACTATTTGGCCGGTCAACAGAGTGCAATCCGATGCTGAACAGTGAGCAAGTGACTGTATAATCACTGCAAAACGTATATAGTGACCGTAATGAGCGTATTCTGAAGTTTGGTGACTGTATTACGCTTTTCTCTCTACAGGCCCTCCAAAACTACATCTCTACATGTTCTCGCACGTTACATCTAACAACTATGCAATACAGCACTACTACTACACTCTAACACAATAAATCATATGTGTTTTTAGTTTTACTAGATATCATAATGTTACTTAATTATTCAGTTTGCATACATTAAAATTGCCTTTGAAATGTATGGCCAGTATCATCTACCGCGCGGGAAAAATCCCGCCCTTTCCTGCTTAATCGGGTTTGTATCGATGGATCGTGCGAAACAGCAAACCTATAGTGCTATACAGTACAAGTGACAGTTCACTGGGCCGCCATGTCGTGTACTCCTCCGTCGTAAGAGTGGAGCGCCCGCTTTCATAAATGTTCTAGTCCCTTTCTCTAACATGTGGGGCATCAAGCTACCGGGTCCACGTGCCATACCGAAATACAGTGCAGAGCAGTAGGGGTGAAGCACCCCAGTCATGGCGCCGACGTAGTAATGAGCAATGAGGCGTCAAATCACAAAGCTGCACCTTTCCCGTAGTTAAGTTGGAGGGATGAAGTAATAAAGCTAAAAAAAATAAGTTGGAGGGACGAAGTAATAATGCTAAAAAATAATTTGGAGGGACGAAGCAACCATCATTTCACTCGTTGCTGAATCCGCTTCTCCCTCATCTTCTTCAAGTTAACCACGTGTTGCTTCTACTGTTGTTCCGCCTCATGTGGGATGCGGATCGGGTAGGTAAAGCATTCAGACGTGGGACCGCATGTTAGCAAACCGCTAGGCCAACGTCCTCTAAAAATAAGAGACCTCCCCCGCCATCCGCGCGGCAAAATCACCTCCTTTTTACTAATCTTGATTCTATAATTTTTTAGATCAATATAACTGAGATTTGTATAGATAGCACACAGGAGCAAAACCAAGTGGTACGGCTAAGGCCATCCACAATATGTAGCCAAATGTGAAAATAGCTTTTGGCATCGATGGGAACCATTGTGGACGGTGCTGCCAAAGCCAAAAAGATGGAACCGAAGCTCCCTGATTGATTGATTGATTGATTGAAGGAATATAAAAATGCAACGTCTCTCCTCTTTCTCCCATGCTTGGACGCATGTATAGTATAGAGCACAGAGTCTACTCCCCTATCCCTTCTATCACAAATCACAAAGCAGTGAGGCGTCAAATCACAAAGCACGGACAAAGCAACCATCATTTCACTCTTCGCTGACTCTACTTCTCCATCGTCTTCTTCGAGAAACCACCTCACCACACTAAGTTGGACGGACGACGCTATTGTGTACTAGTAGTACTAGTACAATTACGCGTTCTTTGGTTCAACGGACTTCCTGGATGCAAATAAGGCGGTTGTCTCGGCTTGCAGGCGACACTTGTGAACGACTTACCGTGGTCTCCCTCAACGGTGTTCTCCATCGAACGCATTTCGCCAAACCACAACGTTCGAGATATCGTCGAAGTCACCGCAATGGGGAAGGAAGTAAAATAGTTACTACCTCCATCTTTTTGTACACAAGGCCAATATATCAAAATTAAAATTTGCAAAAGGACACTAACACTAATCGAGGCAAAATTGATGGGGTTTGCCTCGTACTAGCAACCAAGGACATTAATATACCCTTGCATGCATGCGGAAGTGGGAAGGTTGGTTTGCATGGCGCTGCGTTAATCAAGCGATGAGGAATGAGATGGTTAGCTCTTTGGGCTTTGGAGAAAAAAATACGCATTAATTGACATGTCAAACTAGGATTTTTATCGATTAATCCCGCGAAGGAAAACCCTCCTTTCTTTTTTAACACTAGTACTCCTAGTATGTACGTACTTGTATCCTGTTTGGGTCTAGGACTTGCATTGCCATACTTCGCCACACATTTTTGCCAAGCTTGCCTAAAGTTTTCAAAATGAAAAGGAGGTACACTTGCGCACGGCTATCGCGGTCGCACCGCACCCTCACACAGTCGCTTCTGCACGCCGCGGTCGCACCACACCCTCACACAGTCGCTCCTGCACGCCGCAAACCCAACCAAGGGATCGCACCCTCGCTGACACGTGCTACCACATGTGAACAAACCAAACTCAGCCATCCTATCGCTAACACATAATTTTTTTCCATACAGTATGTTTATCCAACCGCATGTTGGGGAGGATCTGTACGACCTGTGTGGTGGCCTGTTGGGGAAGAAGAAGAGGTGAGGAAGAAGGGTTAGGAGACGTAGGATATTCATCCAACCACCTGAAATGGTAGACTGACCCAAATGATGAAAGCCAGGAGACTTGCATAACAATATATGTTTTTACAGAGCAAAAGATCCCTAGAAACAACAACTTAAAGAAAAACTATCACTGCTCGTGGAACGAGACGACCTCGTTGTCTTTGGTTGCCGACGCGAACCAACCGTAGCGGCCGACGTGTGTCTCCGCACCGTGGTTGTCCTCAACCTCCAGCTACTCGTTCATGCAGAGCGTACGGGCGCTCTGCACGGATGAGAGCACCGCCCGGTTCAAGTCCAGGACGTCCGTTTCTGCCTGCAGGAGGGCCTCGATGGCAGCGGCATCCGTGCGCTCCATGTTGAGTTGAGCCTCCGCCGCCCGGTTCAAGTCCAGGACGTCCGGTTCTGCGTGCAGGAGGGCCTCGATGGCAATGACATCCGCGTGCTCCGTGTCGAGTTGAGCCCCCGCCGCCTGGTTCAAGTCCAGGACGTCCAGTTCCGCCTGCAGGAGGGCCTCGATGGGAGCAGCATCCGCGTGCTCCGCGTCAAGTTGAGCCTTCGCCCCCCCGGTTCACATCCACGACATCCGGTTCCGCCTATAGGAGAGCCTCGATGGCAGTGTCATGTGCGCGCTCCGTGTCGAGTTGAGCCTCTGCCTCCCGGTCCTCCTTTAGTATCGCCAGGTTGAACCGCTGGTCCGCCTGCACCATGGGGGACCCGGACGCCGGCACGAAGCCTACGTCCATCGTCTCATACCCATCGGGGGCCTTCTGCGCCGCGACCTCCGCCATGAACATTGGATCGGCTTCCTCCTCGTAGCTTGGCTCCAGAGAACTCTGGGATTGGCCCACCATAAAGCGATCTTGGGAACGGAGGTCTGCGGCGCCGACCGCCGCCGCGATTTCTGCACGGTGCTCCGGCGTCAGCATCTTGTAGTACGTGATCTTGCGGCGCACCATGGCTTTTCGGCGAACTTGGGGACGCTTGATGCGGGCTAGGGGATCGAAAGGTGGGGGAATGGGCTAGAGAGGAGGTGTGGTTTTTGGGAAGTGGCTGGCGTAGGCCGAGCAGCGAAGGTTCTGGTCTGAATAGTGGTTCCAGTGACGACCTGTCAATTGGTTTTGACTGTACATCGCTCTTGTCGTGTTCGCGTTGCACCCCGGCACGCTGGACCCTCCATGTCGCTCACCGAATGGAACACGCTTCGCCTTGCGTTTTCGCTCGCTTGTAGGACCGCAGTTGAGAGCAAACCAACATCCCCTCCCCTGCCCGCGTCATTTATACTACCACTCCCTCTGTTTTATGCGGAGTAAATAAAAACAGAGGGAGTATACTACAGATGAGGATCCCCTGACGTGGCCGAACTCATTGAGTAACTGACATGCAGGGCCTAGCAAGCACGGGGTCTGCCTGTAAGTGACCGAAAGGGAGGGTAAGGTAGGGATACCTACGTCAGAGGATCCACTTCCACTACTACTCCCTCCTTCCATCTACAGGGCCTAATGCGTTTTTCGAGGCTAACTTTGACCAAATGTTAGAGTAATAATATATGACATGCAACTTACACAAAGCATACAGTCAAATTCGTATGTCAAAGGAGCTCCCAATGATATAATTTTCACATTATGCATCTCATGTACTATTAATCTTGTCAATAGTCAGAGGCGGTTTTGAAAAACACATTAGAGCATGGTTAATAATATTGCCAACCGATGTCTATAAGGAACTGCCATGTCATCTATAGCCATCATCTATATGCACTCATACAATAGTGTGGGCTATAAGGTTGGCTATTTCCTGAAAAAAATTAAGGTTGGCTATTGTATTAGTACTTTTTTCCATCTCCTCTCTATCTCTTTCTTCATATTTATTGTATTTACCTAGGAATGCGTATATAGCTAGGCTCTTGCATGAGAGCTCACTCCCCTTACTTTTTCACATCTCTCTCCTCCACATAGGCAAAAGTGCCATGTAAGTTGGCTCTTAGAATGGCTATTAGGTTGGCTCTAAGCATTTAATATTTGCATGAGCAAGGTATATGATTGGAAGAGAGTTGCATGCATACTATTTTTTGATCTATGTGTTATAGCCGGGCTGTAGAATAAGAGCCCGCTTCACTCTCTCTCCTCTCTTCTCATTCCTCCAAGTAGGATTTTAATGACATGACAAGTCTTATAGCCTGCTGACTAGGCCTTATTAGACTTGCTCTTAGGCCCTATATAAATGGAAGGAGGGAGTACTATGAACAATGCATACTCTACTACAGATGTTGTCAGTACTCCACTAGTACTATTGGACAGTCAGCTTAAAAAGAAGTTACTATTGGACTGGCTATACATGGCGAAATCCTAGTAGGAAGAGCATGTGCTAGAACAAGCACATTCACGTGGTTGAAAACAAATTGGAAACCATCTCTGTTTGAATACAAATCTAGGAGTACGTACGAATCTAACAATATTGATTGGGCGTTGTTGAATGTTGATACTTTTTTCTGTAAGTTTGATCAAAGTAGAGATACTTTGACTACACATAAAACTTATATGTAAACTAGAAAGGATCGGAGGGATTATATTGTACGTTCAAAAGCGAAACGAACATTGAATACCCTTTATATATGATTAGCGGATGCTATGATCACTGGTTCAAAATTTTGTATCCGCCTTAGGTATCACACACGCACCCACTCGTTTTCTCTCGATTTCATCTTGGGGTTCAGAGATCGATTGAAAGAGGACTAGGGTGGGTACAATACATTCGTTTCGCTTATGAACGTACAATATACTCTCTCTAATCCCCACAGACCCCCCGGGTCATGTTTATCATAGAAATAGACCAAACTTTTATCTCCTTGCACGACACGCAATTGATCTCACAACATCAATCGATCTCGTCAAGATGTGTCGGGGCATGAACCGAATGGGATGTCAAAACTAAGACGGGAAGCGACACGTAGTGGAGGCAAAGTGAAACTTTAAACGAACTGTTTGTTTGTATGCATGTCGGACAAATTACAACATTGGAAATACAAGCATGGTCTAGGCCCACATGCGAATGATACTCGGTGGAATGTTCAAATGAGGCATGCGGGAGGATGGACTCGACCGGAGGGCGGCATGATCGATGGAGAAGAGGGTTGGAGAGGAATAAGAAATAAGCAACGCCACATGATTATACTTGAACGGCTCAAATAAACAATAAGTTGTCTCGTTTTCCCTTCTGTCTTGGTCACAGAGTAAGATACCGCCTCTGTTTTTATTTTACTCTGCATATTATGTTTGACTGAAGTCAAACTTTATAAAATTTGACCAAATTTATAGAAAACTAGCAAGATGCCCGTGCCTTGCATGGAACATCAAGATCTTGTGGGAGAAAAGGATGAATGAGGGAAGGCCTTATCTGCAAATGTGGAGAGGAGTGCGGGTAAATTGTCATAGTTTCCTTCCTATCCGTTAGATATAGGTCGGACGGCCTATATTGCAGGATGGCAGGCACACCATCATCACCAACTCTGCTTTTTTATCTACACTAGCAAGATGCATGTGCGTTGCACGGAAGATCAAGATGCATTTGTATGAGCATTTTATCTTGTGGGAGAAAAGGATGAATGAGGGAAGGCCTTATTTGCAAATGTGGAGTGGGGTGTGGGTATCTTTTTGCAAAATTCCCATAGTTTCCTTCCTATCCATCAGATATTAATCAGACATACTCTTATAAAAAACAGAGTTGGTGATGATGGTGTGCCTGCCATCCTACAATATAGGCCGTCCGATTTATATCTGATGGATTGGAAGGAAACTATGGCAATTCTGCAAAAAGGTACCCACACACCTCTCCACATTTGCAAATAAGGCCTTCCCTCGTTCATCCTTTTCTCTCACAAGATAAACTAGTCATACAAATGCATCTTGATGTTACGTGCAACGCACGGACATCTTGCTAGTAAGAGTCGAAATATGAACATTTACAATAGCAAATATATATAATGTGAAAGTAGTATATTCAATAATGAATCTAATGGTATTGATTTGTTATTGTATATGTTATTATTTCTGTCTATAAACTTTGTCAAAGTTTACAAAGTTTGACTTTGAGCAAAGCTAAAATGCGGAGTAAATAAAAACAGAGGGAGTACGCAGGGACTACTATAGTTACTACTACCGGAACATGGTAAGTTGGACCCCTAAATGCGGGCACGAACCGGGCACACCTCAGTTATTCTTTCAAACAGTCGGACACCTACATTTAGCACACCATCCGACTACTTAATCAAGTGTTATGCTTCACTACTTGAAAAGAAAAAGGGTGGTACCGTACCCAAAACCACCACACCTGGGGCTAGGGTAACAACTTGGTATTGTACCACATTTGAACCAGGGCACAAAACCACTTGTTCTGTGCCTAATGCGCAACACGGAGCACTGACAGTCGAATATGGTCGGGAAAACAAGGAAACCGACATGTGGGGCACACCTGTCGGGACGACGTGGCGCAGACTAGTCCAACGGAGGAGCTGGCCCATGACCTCCTCGCCACCGGCAACCGTTCATGTGGGTCGTGGGGGCCAGCAACGTGGCGCAGCTCCAACACCGCCTTTGGACAGGGCGACCGCGGTGAGCGACACGCTCATCGTTGCTGGACACGGTCGGTTTCAATGTGCCAAGGGTGGCGTTAGCGTTGTGGCACGACCAGCAGATCAACACCCAGCTCATCGAGGATGCACGGGGCGTCGAAGTGTGCGCGCACCGTGACGCGTCCGCGGAGTGGTGTAGCACGGCTAACTACATCCCCAGGACCTGAGACCATGCATGCTCGTCTTGCTTTTTCAATGACATGTGGAGTCGCATGTGAGCAAAGGGCATCTCCAACGTTGCTATGAATGTAGCTGACTACCCTGGCACACCAAAAACCCTCGTCCCTCGCATCGTCGGGCGGTGCGTTCCCAGCCGACGCCAGCTTCCCGCATTCATGCCGTCCGTCCGTATGCCATCGTTAAGAGGCTTGGTTCCCGAGGAACCAACTCGGGTGACTTAATGACGCGCCCAAACGCTTTGGCCTCACCGAAATGCGCTACTTAAGTGGCAATGCCCAGCTAACCTCCACACCATAGCACATCGTCCTACTACCTGGCACCACATCCGCCATGACCGTGAGCGCGAATGCTCAGCGAGAGAGCTTGTCTTCAGGGATGAAGCTCGAGGTCGCCGCCCTCGCTCAAGTCACCGCTCGCGACGCAATAGCGGCGTAGCCGGACACGGACGCGACCGCACAAGCGGTGGCCACGCTGGCGGCCGACGACGGGAGCACCATCAGCCATGCGTCCTACTTGCCATCATCCAACGTACGGCACCGCCGAGGTCGGGGACTCCTCCGAGGATGAGTAGGGCATGGGAGGTAGGGCATGGTGTGCCAACTGGCCGGTCCGTCTCCCATGTTCTACTCTTCCTCGCCGGAGACCGCACCTTCGTATTGAACCCCGCCCTTGTACATGGAGATTGCAGATGGAGGACGATGGTCGCCATCGTAGAATAGGTTTAGGGCCGGGTTTCTTTTATTTTTCTGTCCTATAAAAGTTCGAAATGTAATGAAAATCTGCCGTGTTTGCATTAATCTCGGCCGGTGTATATGAACTTTCACAATAATATAGTATATTGTAGGAGTACTAGCAAGATGCCCGTGCGTTGCATGGAACATCAAGATCTTATGGGAGAAAAGGATGAACGAGGCAAGGCCTTATTTGCAAATGTGAAGAGGAGTGCGGGTAAATTGTCATAGTTTCCTTCCTATCCGTTAGATATAGATCGTACGGCCTATATTGCAGGATGGCAGGCACACCATCATCACCAACTCTGCTTTTTATTGAACCAAGACAAAGCTAACATGTGAAGTAAATAAACACATGGGGTCTGCATACACAATTTATCTTAGGCACTCCAATAGTACGTCCACTACACATTCACGCATTTCACATCTTTCTACATCTACAGGAACCTACGAAAGGGTTAACGTAAATTGCCTCTCTCTCTCTCCTCCCTGAGTTTCATGGTGGTGGGCCCCTCCCTCCCCCAATCTACAATCAACAGCTCACACGTTTCATATTACATTAATTACGTAACTGGGATTACGTAGGTGTAGCATTACTCGTTCTAAAAAACCCAACTAAGCCAACCTCCCAGCATATTGCGCGGGAAAAGACCCGGCCGCGCCATTTTAGTCGGGATTACCGGATTAGTAGTAGTAGTATCAATGGATCACGCGAAGCACCAAGTTTTTTTTGAGGGGGCGAAGCACCTAGTTTAAAGGGAAAAAAGGCGGTACACTCACAGCACCCCTGTCGCGGTCGCATTGCACCCCACACATGTTCGGTCCTACACACGGCTCACACAAACGGAACACGATTTGGCTTGCCTCTTCACTCACACATGGGACTGCACTTGGAGAAACCGACC
>NC_041380.1:259894793-259940206 GCF_002162155.2 Triticum dicoccoides
CCCCCGCCCCCTCCACTCCAGCCGCTCCGCCAAAGTCGCCCTCCCCACCGCGCCGATACGTCGACACCGCGGTTCGTCGAGGGGACGCACACAGATCATCTCGCTCCCATAGTATGCTCTCGTAGACTACCATCCTATAGCCGTGCCACCATCGCTGGTGGTCAGCTTCTCCCATGGTACGCGCATTCTAGACTGAGGCCCCATGCATGTCGGTGTAGCGCTGAATGTTAGCTGATAGACGATGTCAATCTCACTGTTTGCCGAAGTAGTTTATAGTCAACATGCTCTGCTTAAGAAGCTTTCTTGCCCTGTTCTGCACTCAATCTTCTTAGCTAAGATGGCATGCCAAGCCCGATTAGTTGCTAAAATATCGTGCCATATATTTATTGTGACGTAGATTGCCATGGTCTAGTAGCCAATCTGTTAGGTGAAATAGCTCTACACCGTTTTATACTCGATCTTTGTTGCTGCGATGGCCTTTGATAGTTCGATGGCTGTGTGCTTGGCCTCACTGACTGCTGAAACAACCTGCCATAATGTGGCCAGTGCTTGTTATCCCTTACAACATGCCTCCAAATGTGTGCACCAAAGAATCAAACTACATGATGGCCTTGCTCATCCCAGGTCCAAAAAGTCCTAGAAAGGATTTTGATTTATTCATGGAGCCTCTTGTGGAGGAACTTCAACAGCTATGGAGGGGTGTTCTCACTCAAGACCTATATAGTAGCCCACCAGCTGATTTCTTTCTGCGCGCTGTTATAATTTGGTGCATCCATGATTATCCAGCTTTGGGCACTATGTCAGGGCGAACGACACATGGTTACAATGCATGTGTTCGCTGTGACAGGAATCCGCTGTCATACACAATACTTAGCAAGATCTGTTACATTGGACACCGCCATTTCCTTGCCAAGGACAAGCCACATCCTACAAAATACTGAAGACATGTGTTCAATGCAAAGCATGAAAACCGTGATGCGCCAAAGAGGCTCACCGCCGATGAGTCGCAAGTGGAATTAGAGAAGGTCAGGCATATTACACCAGGAAACCATCCTGGTAATGGTAGCGGGAAAAGGAAGCATGGCAGGGCAGAAGAGAGATTATTGTTTACCCGCAGGTCCACTTTGTGGGACTGGAGTGTTGGAAAGATTTGGATCTGCGGCATAATCTTGATGTGATGCACATCGAGAAAAATATATGTGACAGCATTACCGGCACACTTCTTAATATTGAAGGCAAGACGAAACATACCTTAAAATCTAGGATTGATTTGACACAGCTGGGTATCAGACAGGATTTGCAGGTGTAAGATGAAGGTAAACCACGGGATATGGCACCAGCTGTGTACGTCTTGGACAAGGTAAAAAGAAAAGAATTCTTTGAGGTCCTGTCACGTGTGAGATTCCCACATGGATTTGATTCCAACCCTGAAAGGAGAGTCATTGCAGATGGAAACAAGGTAGAAGGGTTGAAAACTCATGACTGCCACGTCCTACTTCAAAGGGTTTTACCTCTTATCCTTAGAGGATTGGGCCGCCCTGACTTATACAGAGCAGTTGCAGAGTTGGGACAATTCTTTAGGGAACTCAGCAGTAGAAATATCAGGGTAGATGCTTTGGAGCGTCTTAGAGACAAGATACCAAGTAACATATGCAACATTGAGAAGATATATCCTCCAGCCTTCTTTGATGTGATGGTGCATTTGGTTGTTCATGTACCTGATGAGGCACTACTTAGAGGTCCAGTACAGTATGGCTAGATGTACCCTATTGAAAGGCGGCTAGGCACTTTCAAGGGCTATGTTAGGAACAAAGCTAGACCCGAGGGTTCCATTCTAGAGGCCTACATTGCTACAGAAGCGTTGACATTCTGCTCAAAATACATTGAAACAGCTGATCAACTTAGCAAAGAGGTGGGTGAAGACAATCCTGGGCTCAATGTTTTCGATTATTCTGTTCGAGTTACAGGGAGGAGTCAACAAGAGGACAAACCTAAAGATTTGGACAAAATGGTTTGGTATGTGTTGAATAGCTATCCTGAGATACTACCTTATATCAAGTAATTGCTAAGTATTGCAGCTTATACATCGTAATCTACTAAACTTGCAGCACATTCTTATATATTTAGATGTTTGACGCGATCACTATGTTGTGCAACATCTACAAAAAGGAGTTACTGCGGCAAAATCCAAGAAACGTTGACAAAATGGTTATGGCAGGATTTGCGAAATGGTTCAAGAGCCATCTAAGCTTTTGAATTGCATTGACAAATTTTTTAATATATTGAGTAGATAAGATGACCAACTTGTCTATTTTCTAACCATAGGTTAAGAAGATGCGGGAGGATGGGCATGCAGTTGATGATGCCCTTTATGCACTAGCAATGGGTCATGATACTCAGGTAAGACATTATGAATATTGCATTTTGGAGATGTGCGCTGCAACACCAGTGCACGCGACGAAGGCAGGAAGACACAAAACAGTGCCATCATGAGCACGGATACGTATGACAAAGAGAGAACTGAATGCATGCTAACATAACAGACATTTTTCAATTGCAGTATATCTCTAGTTTCGAGGATCATCAGTGTGTGGTTCTGTTGTGCTGTCGTTAGTATATCCGGTTTTCCAGGATCGCAAAACCCAGAGCTGATGATTATTTCAAATCCATCAATGTCAAGGCGGCGTACCAGACCAACAAGCCTTTTATTTTGGCAAATCAAGAAACACATATATTTTTCTTGGAAGACACATTTGCACGTAGCGATGACTGGAGAGTATCGCAAAGGTTTGAGTAGAGGAATTCGTTTAATGAAGTTGCACAACAATATGATGCTTACACTACTTCTGATGTACAAGATTCCACAGATGTTCCTAATATCTTTAAGAACCATCACGTCAATGATGCTGGCGAAAAGATTGTCTGTCGTGTTGTGGACATACAAGAGTTGATCAAGAAGAAGCCAACGTTCGAGGACATTGAGGATGAAGAAGAAGATGCCACTTTGGGGAATTACGATTCAGACTGATACACATGGCGAAGATATTGACGCTGCTGCTGCGGATGATGATTAGATTGCTTTTGTCGTATTTGCCTGTCAGAAGACGTTTTTTATCTACTATGTGAAATTGTGTTTGCTATGACAACTGAAACCTGATGAACGTGTTGGTTAGTATTTTGCTGTGAGAACATCACTTCTTATGTATGTTCATTTGTGTTTGGTGATTGTATGACGACTAAAACATGATGACATTGTTGTTTGGTTGTACTCATATTTGGCTGTGAAACTTGAATTTGATGACATAATTTTTTGTTGGACTACAATTTGCTCGACGTCTTCGAATGGGAACAAAGCTGACCCGACAGGGCCTATGCTAATTTATTTATTTATTACCAAAAGGGCCTCTGCTATTTATTTATTTATTACCAAAAGGGCCTCTGCTATTTATTTATTTATGAGCAAAAGGGGTTACCCCCCGATTTCCGTTAATAGAAATCATTAGATGTTCAACACTACACCCAGCCTGCTACACATGTTTCATTCATTACTAGTTTCAGCAAAGTGATCATGTCATAGTCACTGAATACATCACGAGCGCTACATACACTGCAAATAAAGAGACAATCATCCTACAGAGCACATCAATTTTCCCATTATCTTCACAAGCTCTTTCATCTCCTCATTGTTGTCAAGGCCGTTCAGCAGCTGTTGCTTGGCCATGATCAGAGGAACTGCATTGTGGGGACCCCGACTCATAAGTCGTGATCACCGAATGCACGTGTATAGTGATCCCAGAGATCAATGCTCACTAAACGCGCAGAAGCTGAATAACAAGAGTCTTACATCCATACATACCGTCTTACATAAATTATAACTGTTATGGTCGAGTCTTGAGTATAACTTCGCAGCGGAAATCTTCGTCGATAACTTGGACCCATGCCATCTGCCTTAACCCTACACGCATTCTGACTAGGAAGCGTCCTAGCTCGCATGTTCGTCACCGAAGTATTCTTCATCATATCTTGTTCCTTCATGCCTGGCCAATAAAATAACCAGTGGCAAGCCAATGAGTACTTTGAATGTACTCGCAAGCAACCCAAGGGTGATAACATAATAATTATGCAAGGCTCTACTGCTAATTTGGCATTTTTGCGGAAAGCTAGTTTTTCTCATGCAAGTATGATCATCATTTATCAAGGACATGAATGTGTCTGCAACAAGTATCAGGAGGTTACAGGCATCAACATCGAGAAAGAGTTATGAACAACTCATGCTCAAGCTCACCGTCACTTTCTCACGAATCACGTCAAGAGATTTACCAAACCGTGTTGTTTTCCAGAAACTTATGGACATAGTCTAAGCAGCACCACCCAACTGTTTTTGACCATGGACACGACTATTCGAATAGTTTTACACTCTGCAGAGGTTGCACACTTTACCCACAAGATCCGGGGAACTTCCATGTCATCCACGACCCGCGGTACCTCAAGTACCCGGGGTAAGCACCCGATCACTATCTTTCCCTAGACGACACTAACATAGAGTCCACTTGATTGGTAGTAACCCCCGTGCCCAACATTTCACATCTTAAAATTGTGGAGCCTCGCTCCCATATTCATCACATACCACAAGCACGGGGTACCAACGGTGTGTCCGGTGCCCTGTGAAAACATTCATGGCCGCCTTACCTGGCACGACCCCATCCCGAGAGAGCGCAACAACGACTCTCCCGTCACTAGTAATGTGGGCTGCAAGCTAGTATCGGCCTAGGTAATCAATAATGCCCTTTCCCATATGAGGGTAGAGTGGTCGTGCATGTTTGGTTGGAATGGTCGACAAATCTTAAATCTAATCCGTCTCTGTAAACAACACTTTTATCAAGCCTCGGTACACTACTTCTCCAACAAGTAGTGACCTAGTTCATCATCATCTCCCAGGGGCATCAGTGGCACCCACTGGGGCTGTTTGCAAGTATGTCAAACCACACTTATTCCTTTCCATGCATAACTCTGACCCACTTTGTGTAGCCATTTACTATAGCATATTTCTACAATCCATCCACACAACTCTAAACAAGGATAGAGTCATGAACAATGCATGTATCAATGGGCATGCAACAGAGGCAAGCCCAGCAAGGTTGCCATTCAAGAACCATCAGGCACTCGATGACACAGTGAAAATGTTCTCATGATATAAAAGGGTTCAACATGGTCAAAGGGCTGCTTGCCTGGTTCATTAGAGTCTTCAAGTCTTCTGGTTCATCTCTGAGTATTTCGTCTACTTCGTCAACTAATGTCGGAAACAATTGTAGTAAGCAACACAAGAAGGCAGAAAATAAAAGTGCTCTAAAAATATTAATTGGACTTTTCTAGGATACCTTTGGTCATATGAGGAATGACCAAAGTGGTTTCATTGGGATTGGGTCAGTGGATATTTCTGAACATTTCAATATGATGGAATCAATGGATTTATGGATTTGCAAGAAGTGTACAGAAATATATTTTTGAAAAATGAGCAGAGGCACCCATTTAACAAAGGATTATTTTAGAAGCATCTAGGATTTGGCTTCACTGGATTTGGAGTCAAAATGAATATTCTATGGATTTGCAAAGTTGACAAACATGAAGAAATGGCTCATTATTTTGTAGGGCATAGAAAGTATTAATAAAAATGTTCATAACCTAAGTTATGAACTTAGATATATCTGCAAATTTGAATCATGGAATTTAGATCAAATTTGAGCTCTCTGTGATTTTCTAAAGTTCATCACATAAATGAAAAATGGGGTTTTAATAAATATTTCTGAAGAGAAAGTTTCTGGAAAAATGTGCAAATAGCACCATGTGATAGATTAGGATTTATGGATCCCCTAGAAATTTGAATCATCAAATTTGGAGTTAATTTGATTTATTTATGTGCTTTTGAAGTCTACTAGGAAAAAGAAAAGGCAAAAGGGGGGCTTTACCCTTATCATGCGCGCAAGGCGAGAGATAGGCGGCGGGCCGGCCCAGCTACACGGCCGCGCACAAGCTGTCGATGCAGGAGGCGTATTCTCAGGAATATGCCTTCCTTCGGCGAAGGCGGCAGCTGGCAGAGCCCGTCTCCACTTAAACGGGGCGGGGCCCTCCCGTCAGTCGCTCAACGATGCTGGCTGGCCGACAGGCAGCGCCCGTTGGCAGGTTCGTCCTCCACCTCCCGCGCGGGTGCGATAGGAGACAGAGGAGGCGCTCGATGCTGGTCGCCGGCACTACAGGGCGTCTCCGGCGATGTTCTGCCCACCGGCGTGCTCAGGGGACCCGGCCGCGTCCAATCGTGGGTGGCACGGTCGCCCAGGGGCATCGGGTGGAGCAGGGTGCTGGCCGCGGCGGACGGGACCGGCGGTGAGATCTGCGCACAGCGAGGCAGGCACGGGGAGGAAGGACTGATGTGCGGGGAGAGTTGGCGATGGTGCTGGTGCTGCTCTAGAACAAAGAGGTCGAGAGGATGGGCTCTCAGTGCCGCAAATTTAGGCGGAGGCCAGCGGCATTACTCCGCCCATGGAGATGCAAGGAGGGCATGAGGAGGGGAGTGGGTTGGTCCAGGAGGTGCATGGGAGGGAGAGAGAGCCAAAGGAGTAGGGAGGGGGCTCGGGGCGGCCTTAAGTAGCCGACCCGTGGCTCACCGTGGACGCGACGCACGGGTGGCCATGGCAACAGCTTGGGCGGCAAGGGGAGAGAGCGAGGGGTTGTCTGTGGTGCTAGTGGGGGTGGAGTAGGGCGCCTGTAAGAGAGAGAGGGAGCGTGGCGAGCTCCGGGTGGAGCCATGAGCTCGCATGCGCATTGGAGGGCTCGGACGGCTCTAGGCACGAGCAGCACGGGAGGGAAAGAGAGGGAAAGGAGGGGCCAGCATGGTGGTGTGTTGCGGACGTCGAGGCACCTCGACTAGCACAAGGGGGAGGCTCGAGGTGGTCGAGGGACGCGGCGTCAACGGTCGAACGCCCTGCCAGGCGCTCCGGAGCACGTTTCTGGCCGGCATCCGCGGCTTTTCCGCGCGCACCCGCGCGTCCACGTGTATCTAGGGGCTGCAGGGGGGGTAAACAATGTGGAAATGGCATCGGATGCCCAGGGGATCCACTAGAGGAGAGAGGGCGTTGAGAGAGAGTAGGAATGATGATGTCCAGAGAAGAAAAATGGGTCTCTGCCCCCTTAATCATTTCTCCTTGGGCATCAAGGCATGCAGGAGGTAGAGGAGGAGCAGGTGAGGCCGTGGGAAAAGCTTCAGCTCATGGAGATTAGTGGAAGGGGTTAAAACTTGCATCTTGAAATTCCGCCAGAAGGTGTTTGATGTAGGTTTGGGAAAGAAATTAATTTCACTTGACATGAAACTTAACAGGATGAAATGGCACATAGAAGTAAGGTGTTCCACCAAGTTTGAGCTCATTTGGGCAAAGTAGCCAATGTAACTTTGGTAAACCCTAGAAATCAACAGAAATGGCTTTACCAAGATTTAGTCAAGCAAATCTATTCTCCTTGGTGCACCACTTGGTGTAGTGTCATCATTTGAGGACTTGAACAGGTCCACAAAAATTCAGATCACAAGGACACACTTGGCAATGTAGAGTTGTTCAATTTTGGTTCTGGACAAAAAGGGTTTTAGAACACTTTGATCATGATATCCTTCTCTCCAACTTGTGCCATTTGGTCTAGATGCATTATTACACCATTTGAGCATGTGCACCAAGTTTGAGAGCATTTGTACATGTTTGGCAGTGCAAAGTTGTTCAAACTTGAAAAAGGACATAAATGGTTTTGAGAGGGTTTGGTGGGGCTATATTGTTCTCCATGACATGAGACTTTGTAGGATCCTCAAGTAGGTCATTCTGGACATGATAGAATTTTCCTGTATTTGATGGAGAATATTTTCTTTGTAAACATTTCAAAAGCTTGAAATGTCCAAAAATAGTTTTTGAGGGATTTGACCAATAATTTGAACATGACCATGTGTTGAAACTCATATATATGGACAATATATGTCCACTAAGCTTCCCTAAATTTTCTCAAATATTTTTGAAACATTAAAATAATTTTAACCTATTAAAGACCATTTCCGGCCTTAAGAAAAAGCCTTTAAATAAAATAGGAAAATAACTTTTAAAAATATATTTTTGTGGTTTATGGGAGCCCTATACCTAATAGGTTTCAATATACTTTTTGAAAGATTTTTCACACCCTTAATTAAGTACTTGTAGTTCAAGTCTCAATTCAGGGGTTTTTGGAAAACCTATTTTAGAAAATTCTTTTTGGCCAAAATATGTTTGCAAGAAAGTGTTTTTATGTCCTACACACATGGCATGATCATTGGGCAAGGTTTTGGATCAAGGAGAAGAAGTATAAGAGTTGGAGGATTTATTTGATTTTTAGAGCACTTGCAACCAACACACAAAAATCAAATCAAGCAAAGACCTAAACACTCAAAAGTTTTTGACAAACCACATTTTATCATGGTTTATTAGCTTAAGTGTTGTGGCATGAAAATCAGGGTGTTACAGACCTACCCCCCTTACAAGAATCTCGTCCCCGAGATTCCCAAACTAGGCGTGGAAAGGAATACGGAAACTTGGATCCAGGGTAGTCTTCACGTTCTCATACTGCTTCTGCTTCCGAGTGGTGCTCCATTGGCCCTTGAAGTACTTGATGATGTGGCTTTCTGTATGACATTCTTCTTGATCCAGGTTGCTAAGGGGTCTCTTGTGTAAGTCAGGTTGGGCTAGGGGTCGATGGCTCAGTGACCGATGTCCTGGTCGAGGTCGGGCTAGTTAGGAAGTTGGAAACACTCCCTAAGTTGTGTTGTGTGGGAAAACGTTGTGCATAGTGGGTAACTTAGGTGTCAACTCCATCTGGCAACCACCTTCTCTTTGTCTTGTAGTGACCTAAAAAGGGGGTCGATAATTCTTGGTGTGAGCTTCCCTTTGACATGGAAACGCTTGGTTCCATTGAGAGGAGTGGCTTGCAGATACACTTGGTCTTCGACGCAGAGGTTTACTTCTTGATCATGGTGGTTGGTGTAGTTCTTCCTCCTAGACATGGCGATCTTTAGATGTTCCTTGACCAGCTCAACAATTCTTGTTTCATCTTCGGGTAGATAAGTATGTTACCAAAATAAAGATGACAACCAACTTGTCCAAGTACTCCATGAAGACTTTGTTTATGAGGTGCATAAAGTAGGATGGGGGTATTGGTAGTGGTCATAGTTGAGTATTGGCCAAGGTCTTCTCGGTCTAGAGCCCAAGCTTGAGGTCATGATCTGATCATGTTGTGGTTTGGTAAGGCTTAAGGGTTTCAAGGATTCTAGGATGCGAGTGAACATTTATCATCTTATCCTTGAGCACAATTCCTGAGATGCCAATTGTTCTATCTAGTCCTCCAAACAGATCACCGTATACCACCGAAAGTACCAATTCGTGTAGGTCAGCTCCAATCATTACTCATGATATTATTATCCTCAGGACCCCCCAGAGGAGGTTTAACAGAATTATACATGTCTACGGTCCCCAAAATCATATGTATGGCTACCCCTAAGAATCCATGGGTAGGGCATACAAGCTGCTAAGCTTGAGTTGAACATGAAAATTCAAGTGCTCATCCTATTCTCCCAAGGTCTAAGATAAAGCATCTTTATCCTAAGGAAACACGTCGTAAGCCACTCCAAAACCTTGTTTCCTTCCTATGAATCAACCCCAACAACCCGTTAACTTCCATTAATCACTACATAATCCATTAATTCTGTAAATCCAATGTCTACGGTGTTCCACATGATCTCCTAAAGTCCCTATAATCCCCAAATACTTGAAAGGGCTACCTTACTATAGTTAGTCCACCAATTTCCATTATCATGGACAAGTAAACTCCAAGGTCAAGCTTATATAGATCCCTAAATCAACACCGACAATTAATCCATTCTCCTAGTTTATTGTCCTCGAAGAAACATGGTATCATGATTGAGATCATCAGTCTAAATACAATTTACTCCGAACCATGTAGACTCACTTCAGCATCTGTACTCCACTAGGATCACCTATTTAAATCCAGATATCGTGTTCAATGAGAATTCCTACATGTTCCCCTCAAGTTATTATCGTAATGTCAGCTATCTCCTATCAATGTCCCTTGGCTAAGTCTAATCCTTATGCTTCCAAGAATTTCAGCTTGCGACCATAATTGTCCTACTAAATCCAATTTACTCAGGGGTGAAAGCTATGGTAATATATAATCATGATCCCTCCAAGTTCATCTACCAACATGGAAGCCTTATAATCCACCAAAGAGTCTCAGATAATTCCTCAAAGTCATTGATATAAACTCATCAAGTCATTTGTACTCTATTCCTATATCCTCAAACTGGTCTTCCCTATAGCATCGTCAGTTCTGGTGCTATATTAGGATGATAATGTGCTTGTTCACTATGTCCACTAGTTCCATAATGAACCCGGTGGGAAGCAAGGGTTACTGAGGCTTCACTAGTTCCCTTGCAATTTGTAGGTTAAGCACACGGTTAATAATTCGAGCTAGGGCATCTCGTGAAGTCTCGAAGGGTCTAGGGATGGGTTTCTAGTCTGGAGGGTTAAACATAACTCTACAGGGTTGCACCTGGTCAAGGAGGCGGTAGCAAAAAGTCTTTATTGCTAGTTGGTTGTCGAGGTAGAATCCTTGGTGTATCTTGTCTTGCCGATCTTCAGTTGAGGAGAGAGATGAGATGGAAAATAGCATAGAGGAGGGGAATGCCAAAAGGGGGATCTATAGTGCAAGTGCAAACAAACAGGTGCAAAATGGGCCAAACCAAAGAAACAAGGTAAGGAAGGTGATATAGTCACGTACTTGTTGCCTAGGGCAAAAGTGTGACCTATATCAAAATACAAACAAATAAAAACAAGCAACACACAATCATGGTTCTATTCGAACCATCATACGGACTCGACTACACATAGGGGGTACACGACTCATCCTACCCTAGGGGTTCTCGGATTCAGTGGTCGTGCTTTGCTCCGTGCCTTGTGCAGTCTTCTGGGTTTTCCTCAGGTGTTGCTACGTCTCTTGTAGTTGTTCGATGAAACAATCCGGGTTGAGACTGAAGATTCTTCAACAACTTCTCGCCTGTTGAAGTGATGGGGTGAAGGTGGCTGCTCGTAGCAGGCATTTACTCAGTCTTCTGTTGTCTTCTTAATCATGATGATCCCTTTTGTCTTCTAAGGCGTCGATGGTACCAAGTAGGTAATCCTTTATGCAATGACATTAACAAGGCATAGTAGAGGTCTAACATGTCGGTTACGTTGATGAAAACATCGACACCAAGAGCGGGGGATGAGGAGAACCGTTTTCCTGCTTACTATAGTGAGGCCGACCAAATGGCGAGGTTCTCATCCATCGGTGGTTGCCGATACAACAACGGTAAGGACATGATTGCTCTATTAGCGATGTATATCATGATCCTGCATATCTTACACCCTGATCTTCATAGGATCAGGTTGCATCATCCTGGGGCAAATTCAAAGGTGTCACCATCTTCCGAGTCTTGGTTTCCTCAATCATTGAGAAGGCATTTTCCATCTTGTCGTGGTGTCGCCAAGCTTGTGTTCAGAACGTGTGGGTGAATGTCTGGCAAGACGTCTTCTTCTTGATTACCCACGAGGATTACAGGGAATCCAATGGTCAGGGTGTAACGCCCTCGATGCGGCTATATCTCCCACGTGTCGAAGCACGACTTAGAGGCATAACCGCATTGAAAGCAATGTCGCAAGTGAGGTAATATTCACACAAACCATGTAATACATAAGGGACAGAGTTACATAGTTGGCTTACAATCGCCACTTCACACAATACATGAATAAAGCATTACATCATTCAAATACAATCAAGGTCCGGCTACGGAACCAAAATGAAAGAAGACTACCCCAAATGCTACACAGATCCCTGATCATCCCGACTGGGCTCCACTACTGATCAACTAGAACGAAATAACACAAAGGACAAGATCTTCATCGAGCTCCTCCTTGAGCTTGGTTGCGTCACCTGCTCGATAACATCAGCACCTGCAAACTGGTTTTGGAAGTATCTGTGAGTCACGAGGACTCAACAATCTCACACCCTCGCGATCAAGACTATTTAAGCTTATAGGGAGGGTAAAAGGTATGAGGTGGAGCTGCAGCAAGCGACTAGCATATATGGTGGCTAACCTATTCGCAAAAAAACAACGAGAAGAGAAGGCAAAGCACGGTCGAACAACTATGATCAAGAAGTGATCCTAGAACAACCTACGTCAAGCATAACTCCAACACCGTGTTCACTTCCTGGACCCCGCCGAGAAGAGACCATCACGGTAACACACGCGGTTGATGTATTTTAATTAAGGTCAACTTTAGATTTTCTACAACCGGACATTAACAAATTCCCATCTGCCCATAACCGCGGGCACGGCTTTCGAAAGTTCAAATCCCTACAGGGGTGTCCCAACTTAGCCCATCACAAGCTCTCACGGTCAACGAAGATATTCCTTCTAGCGGGAAGACCTGATCAGACTCGGAATCCCGGTTACAAGACATCCTCGACAATGGTAACACAAGTCCAGCAAAGCCGCCCGATGCGCCGACATCCTGATGGGAGCTACACATATCTCGTTCTCAGGGCAACACCGGATAGGTCAAGCTACGAGTAAAACCAGCCCTCAAGTTTCCCCGAGGTGGCCTCGTAGGCTGCCCATTTCGGACCAACACTTAGACAAGCACTGGCCCGGGGGGGTTAAAATAAAGATGACCCTTGGGCTGGCCTAACCCAAGGGAAAAAGAGGCTAGGTGGCGAATGGTAAAACCAAGGTTGGGCCTTGCTGGAGGAGTTTTATTCAAAGCGAACTGTTAAGGGGTTCCCATTATAACCCAACCGCGTGAGGAACGCAAAATCCGGGAACATAACACCGATATGACGGAAACTAGGGCGGCAAGAGTGGAACAAAACACCAGGCATAAGGCCGAGTCTTCCACCCTTTACCAAGTATATAGATGCATTAATTAAATAAAAGATATTGTAATATCCCAACAAGTAAACATGTTCCAACAAGGAACAACATCTCCATGTTCCAACAAAGAACAAACTTTAATCTTCACCTGCAACTAACAACGCTATAAGAGGGGCTGAGCAAAGCGGTAACATAGCCAAACAACGGTTTGCTAGGACAAGGTGGGTTAAAGGCTTGGTTCAACAATATGGGAGGCATGATAAGCAAGTAGTAGGTATCGCAGAATAGGCATAGCAAAAGAGCGAGCATCTAGCAAGCAAAGATAGAAGTGATTTCGAGGGTATGATCATCTTGCCTAAAATCCCGCAAGGAAGAAGAACGAGTCCATGAAGAAAACAAACGGACGTAGTCGAACGAATCCTCACAACACGACGTTATCGGAACCAACCCGAAGAAGCAACACCGGAAAGAAGCAAACAATCATGGTAAACAACCATCACATAATCATGTCATGATGCACAATCAAGTATGATGCATGTCCGGTTTAATGAAACATGGCATGGCAAAGTGCACAAGCAACCCTACAAATTAAGTGGAGCTCAATAAGCAACAAGTTGCATATTGACGAAACACCACAACAAGTTATTTAGTTCGATCTCGTTATGTACCCAACAATATTAAATGTTGATTAACATGGCAAGGGGTGAAGCAAATGAAAACTACCTATCTAGGCAAATTTAAATGAGGCCGGAACAACAAGCAACACTTCCGGAAAATGCTCATATGCATTTATTAGGTTTGGTCATGTTCTGCCCTAAACACAATTTTAGAGTTGTTAAACATGCAAAGTAAAGCCATCATATTAAACTAGGCATTTTTCTACCCATTTACATATAAAGTTTATTAAATTCCGAGTTACGGTTATTTAGTTATGAATAAAAGCATTTTAACTTGGCATAGGAGCAAATTTAATCAAACATCATTTTAAACATAGATGAAAATGGTAGATTATGAAAGTAGATAAAATTCTGAGCATTTTACATATATAATATGTTTTATTTGGATGCATGGACATTTAGTTATGAGCATTTTAAAATGATGGCATTTACTGTAAATATGCAAGCACTGGAAATTTAGGTGAAAAAACAAAACAGGAAAAAATCTAAACGGGCTGAATCTAGAGCTGCACGGGCTACACAGGCCAGCGGTAGATAGATATAGAGCGCTCTGTGCGCAAGGCAACAGCAGCAGCAGAATCGGGCCAAGCCCAAGCGGCTGGCTGTGTGGTGTGCAAAAAAGGTAAATAAGAGGCAAAAATAGGGGCGCCTGGGACTCGAACCCAGGACATCCTGGATAGAACAGAGGGCACTGACCGCTGCGCTAGAGGGAGGACTTTGCACTGAGAGGGGCGCATGGCTCTTTTGAACCAGCCCCAGAGGGCCGAGCCCTGTGCTCTACCGCGCACAGGAAGATGACGACGGTGCCGGCAGCCAACGGCGGCGACCACCGGAGCAGTGGAGCACCAGCGGGGGTGCGGGATTGCGAGGCGGTGCTGCTACGGGATGAGCGTGTGCATGTGCGCATGAGTGCGTGCGCGCGGACAGGCTCTCGCGGCCATGGCAAAGTGGCGCGGCGAGGATGGAGGCTATGGCCGAAGGCCGAGCCAGGCAAGGTGTGCGCGCATGGGGCTGCAGCGATGCGGGAGCCAGGGCAGGAGCTGTCAAGGTGAGGTCCAAGCAAGGCGCTAGCATCCAAAGGACATGGAGACGTGGCCGGGGCGACGATCTGCAGGTGCGGGCGCAGGAGTTCAGGCCGGAGGCGGCCATGGCGTTCCCTGATTCAGCAACGACAACAGCTTGCAGGAGGGGTAGCGGGGCACATCGGCGGCTTGGAGATGGGCGCCAGCGTTGGGGCTTGCTGCCGGCGCGAGAAGGCTGCGGCGCGTGGCTTCCGCTGGCGAGGCTCCTGCCCAACAGAGAAGAGAGGGAGAGCTGAGAGACCGAGGGAAGAAGAAATAGGAAGAGAAGGAAAAGAAAGAGGAGGAGGATGGCGTGACCTGGTCCGGCAGGTCGCCGTCGAGGCAGGGCGATGTGGAGCTGCTGGTCTAGCGGCTGGACTCCGGCGAGTCGTCCAGGATCGGGACGAGGAGGCCGCGGCCTCGGGCGCAGATGCAGGGGAGCACAAGCGGCAGGTGACGGGGATCGAGCTCCGCTCGGGAGCGAGGGGCGTGGGGTCTCTGTTCCCTGGCCGCTGGATCGATCCAGTGGCTGTTGGCAGCGACGATGCTGGTTGGCCCGGCGCTGAAGACGAGGTGGAGCTGTGGTTGGTGCGGGAGGGGATGAGGAGGGGATCTGGGAGGATCCAAGGGGGAGAGTGGCGGCGGCGGTTGAGGAGATGGATGGGACATTGTCCCTAAAATTTAGGGTTGGACCTATATATATAGCAGGGTATTTTTGGTAGGGGTTACTCCGTACGAATGATCGTAATCGGACAGTCGGAAAAAAATAGGCTAGGGAGCCCAAATAAGAAAACGGAGACATTTTGTAGATGTTTGGGGATGATCCGGACACAATGGTGGCTACAGTCTGGTCGGGTTAGGGACAACTTTCAGACGCGCGCGAGGGGGGCTGCGGGCTGACGAGAGAGGTTAGGTTGGACCTGGCGGTAGGTAGTGAGCTATGTAGACGGTCTCGAGCTGAGAGAAGAGAAGAGAGGGAGGCCCGGCGACTGTTTTCGGAGACCGAAAACGTCCGACGAAGAGACCGGCTATACTGCCGCTATAGTTATCCATTGGGCTATCAAACAGACTCCAAATGCGATGAAACTTGACAGGCGGTCTATCTACACTAAAATAAGACCGCACGCCAACTTTCAACCCATTCCAAGAACATTTTCCGGCCACTTATAAAATAATATTTCAGACATGCCGCGGGTGCGTGCAAGTGTGGTTGGGCTCAGAACGGACAACGGACGGAACGAGGAGAACCCAGACGGATGCAAGCTTTGAAAACATGATGATGCAATGCATATGATGACATGATGAAATGCAACACGCAAGCAAAAGACATGGCAACGACGGCGAATAACTGGAAGACACCTGGCACAAGGTCTCGGGGCGTCACAACACTCCACCACTACAAGAGGATCTCGTCCCGATATCTAGAATGGCACCGGACGGAAAACGGAACAGAAAGAGAAGAGGTAAAACTAAGTTGCTTCTTTGACAAATGAGTGAAAGCACGAACCTTGAAAGGTTAAGCCATTTCGAGAAAAGAATGCAACGGAGATGGACGAAGTTGAAAGCACTCCGTCAAGAAAAGAGGAACAAGGGTCAATACTGGAACCTTGTAGGTTGAAAGGCATAAGAAAAGTGTTACAAAGGACAAGAAGTACATGCAAGTAGAAACGAGATGTAGAAGGAACGATAAAGATCAATTACGACAACACTCTGGTTAAAACAAGATAGATGAGGAAAAAGAGTTATATAATTTGTACAGCACTCCGGCTGCAAATGGAAGGAATTAACAAGAACTTGACAAGATGAGAGGATACTTGATGAGATGAACAACACACCGCCTCCGAAACTATTAAAAGAATGGCACAATGGGTAAAACGATTTCAGACAGCACTCCGATTGAAAAGTGAGGCAAAACTTGATAAGATGAGAGAACCTGAATGAAGGACACGGCACTCCAGTTGAATGGGTAAGCAAAGGAAAGAACATGATCTTCACAATACGAGATGATGAGTGAAGAGAGCATCATCACAATGCCTCCGGAAGAAATGAAAGAATGCAATGAAAAGAACGGAGAAGAAAACAACATGTTCTACCTCAAATGAATTTGAGAGAGCATCCTTAAAAAGAAGGATTGAACGGAGTTGTTGGGAAATCAACAACGAAAATAGTAAGCTTGTTGAGGGCTTATGGAAAACATCTCAAAACCTTGGGATGGAAACCTGCCACAAACGAAAACAATTGCTTGCTTGAGAACGAAGGAGAGATGAAAACATCTTTCATCGCGAGAACAGGATGAAACTTGGATTATTGAAAAGCACCCCAATAGCAACATTCCTTAGGGAAGGTTTTAGGTGAAAAATAACCCAAGATAAATCCAAAGAAGAAATTGATGGGTTTAAATATCTCATTCCTGACAACTTTTGAATCATGAAACATGAAGGGAAATTGTCAAGAAAGACATAACACCATCTTAAAAGAAAAGTTAAAAAGAATTGCACTCCGGAATGCAAGAAGAAGAATGATTGAGCTCCTTAAAAAAGAACCTCAATGAACACTTCGAGAAGGAATATAAATCCTTGATGAACCATCATGTAGAACCTTCATGAAGAACTCCGGTTAAAATAATGATCACAAAGAAGTGAAGAATGAAAAGAATAAGGTTGAAGCCTTGAAATGATTAGATGAAGCTTGCGACGAGATAAAAGAGAGATCTTGAAACTCCGGGCAAAGAAAAAGCTGGACACAATTGGAATCAAGAAGTTGATGCACCTCTGGAATAAGTAATTAATCGCTTGGATGAACAAGAATAAGAATTACGTTATGCTTATCCTTCAGCAATTTAAATTGATGACCAGCAGCGGATTTGACATACTACTTATTCTCGTGGAAAAAGATTAAAATAGATATAGCGCAAACTTGAGAAGGTCTTCGACGATCCACCGGTAGGATTTGGAAACAACGAATAAATTGGTATGATAAAGAAGAAAGAGAAATCTTAAACAAACCACCGTAAGGATTGAAAAGGAACAAATAAAAGATAACAAAACAGCGGGAAGAATTTGAAAATGAACGAAGATGCTTGAGAGAATCTAGATACATGGGAACGAAGGGATCACGAACTGAATAGAGAATATAGAACGATGCACCGGTAAGATTTAGAGAATGAGAGCTGAAAACTAGACTGAATGATATTTGAAAAGATGGCCTTCAAAGGAAAAAAATGGAAACAACTCATGAAATGCTCCGGGTGGGCGAAAAGAATTCTCACATTCAAAACAATTATGAGAGGATGGCGGTACGCTAGCATCATGAATATTTGAGAGAACGGATAAGATATGGAGGAAAAACTCTTCTTCGGTCTTCAAATGTTGAGAATGACGACGAGAAACACCATCACGAATTGTTGAGGCACTCCGGGATGAAAAAATGGAAGGTTGATCCAACGATGAAAAGAATTATAAGATCTTGGAGAAAGGCATTTGACTGATGACAATTCATTCTTACGTCAAACTTCGAAAAGAATTTTGCGGATATCTCCGGGAGAATTAGAAGAGTCAGGTAAGATCCTGGAAAAAGACCCGTGGGTTAGGGCCCACTCAAAAGAAACACCGTAGAATGATTTGAAAGAGAGATTGCACCGGTTGAATTAAAAGACTTGAATAAGATAACAACCTCGAAAGAATTTGAACGAATGCAGAGTGGAAACATGAATCTTCAAGATATCTTTAGCTCTCCGGAACAGTTGAATAGCAAGCGGGGAAGGTTAAGAGGTGCACCGGCATAAAAAAAACATTGGGCAAAAGAAAATACTATGCTCGGTACCAAAGTTTGAATTGAATTCACCGGAGAAGAAAAGAATGAAGAATGACGAACGAGTAGAGCATCTTCAAGAGAACCACCGTGTAGGAACGTGAAGGAAAAGAATGGAGAGACCTCCATCGATAAAATGGATAGTTGGAAAAGAATGGAGAGACCTCCATCGATAAAATGGATAGTTGGAAAATAAATCTGGGTCCTCGAAGAAAAAGGGTGGGAGGGTGGGAAAAACAAAGGCAACTTGGGGACGGATGAAACAAACACCGTTGAGAAGAACTGATACTTGATCTTTCGGATGTTGTAATGATCGGATCCACTTGGAGAGAAGCACAACGGTTAAAAAGGATTGACATGACAAACTCAATGATCGAGAAGGATTAGTATCCACATAGGAATATGAGAACACCGTTTGGGGAAGGTATGGGATCAACATTAGACTTTGAAGTAACTCGAATACCACAACTCAAAACAAAACAAAGGATTGGCTTGCAGAATAAGCCGGAACAAACATATGATAGAGATTTCGTCCGAAGTTTTCATGGTGGGGCCTACACGGGCTCGATCGTACATCACCATCATGTACAAGGCAGTGCACATGACATACGAAGCATCCCCGAGTCGGCATAGCCAAGGACTCTTTAAGACACGATGAGACCACTGTAAAACCAACCGTGAATAGGCGGACCACTAGACGTCGAACCCCAATTTCATATCATACATCTGTCGGAAAGATATCCTAAGAGCTACTTGAATTCCCACTTATAAACTCCCGAAATTTTCCGATTATGCAATCAGGTGTTGGGGATACAGGGGAAGCATAATATCTCACCCAAAACTAACACATCCTACATCCAGCTGTATCCATCCTTCAACACATAACCAAGAAACCTTCGGAAATCGTCTACCTCAACCTTCGAAAAGCATCCGTTATACGAGTTATGGCAATAATCCCGAACTCCCGCCCCAGTACTGGGTGGCGTTGAGGTTATCTCACCAACAACTGCATAAAAGAGATTTTCGATGTCGGCGAAACTAAACTCAGGTATTCCAGAACTGCAACGATAAAATTGTGACGACAACACCTCGGAGCTCAACTCCCCGGGACACTGCCACAACCCCTAAATGACAAGAGGCAACAAGAACAATGTTCTCGTCACAAAACCATCGGAATGATTCCAAGATACCCGTGTGATCCTAAATTTTTTTAGTGAAATTTGAGAAGAGAAGAGTCAAAACTCTACGTCAGGATGCCTCACCAGAGCGACGAAGGGACTGAGGAGTAAAAAGAATTCCTAACTCTCCGATATATAATTCCTAAATGACTTGAAACATTTTTCTAGACACAACAATGTCAGCTAATTCGATCAAGCAGGGGGGCTCCTAAGGTTGGGGAAGGCTCTGATTACCAACTTGTAACGCCCTCGATGCGGCTATATCTCCCACGTGTCGAAGCACGACTTAGAGGCATAACCGCATTGAAAGCAATGTCGCAAGTGAGGTAATCTTCACACAACCCATGTAATACATAAGGGACAGAGATACATATTTGGCTTACAATCGCCACTTCACACAATACATGAATAAAGCATTACATCATTCAAATACAATCAAGGTCCGGCTACGGAACCAAAATGAAAGAAGACTACCCCAAATGCTACACAAATCCCCGATCGTCCCGACTGGGCTCCACTACTGATCAACTAGAACGAAACAACACAAAGGACAAGATCTTCATCGAGCTCCTCCTTGAGCTTGGTTGCGTCACCTGCTCGGTAACATCAGCACCTTCAAACTGGTTTTGGAAGTATCTGTGAGTCACGAGGACTCAGCAATCTCACACCCTCGCGATCAAGACTATTTAAGCTTATAGGGAGGGTAAAAGGTATGAGGTGGAGCTGCAGCAAGCAACTAGCATATATGGTGGCTAACCTATTCGCAAAAAAAGAGCGAGAAGAGAAGGCAAAGCACGATCGAACAACTATGATCAAGAAGTGATCCTAGAACAACCTACGTCAAGCATAACTCCAACACCGTGTTCACTTCCCGGACCCCGCCGAGAAGAGACCATCACGGTAACACACGCGGTTGATGTATTTTAATTAAGGTCAGCTTCAGGTTTTCTACAACCGGACATTAACAAATTCCCATCTGCCCATAACCGTGGGCACGGCTTTCGAAAGTTCAAATCCCTGCAGGGGTGTCCCAACTTAGCCCATCACAAGCTCTCACGGTCAACAAAGGATATTCCTTCTAGCGGGAAGACCCGATCAGACTCAGAATCCCAGTTACAAGACATCCTCGACAATGGTAAAACAAGTCCAGCAAAGCCGCCCGATGCGCCGACATCCTGATGGGAGCTGCACATATCTCGTTATCAGGGCAACACCGGATAGGTCAAGCTACGAGTAAAACCAGCCCTCAAGTTTCCCCGAGGTGGCCTCACAGGCTGCCCATTTCGGACCAACACTTAGACAAGCACTGGCCCGGGGGGGTTAAAATAAAGATGACCCTTGGGCTGGCCTAACCCAAGGGGAAAATAGGCTAGGTGGCTAATGGTAAAACCAAGGTTGGGCCTTGCTGATGAGGACATGACTACCTTGGATATGACCAAAAATATTGCATATATGCATATTTGTCAGGTGATTTCTAGTGCAAACTATTCAATAATCTATTTATGTTATCCAGAACAAAAATACTTCACACACTTTTGTGTTTTGTCTAATTGCAGGTGTATGGGACATTTGTACAATCCACATATGAAGATAAGGAAGAAAGAGATGTTTATTTGCTGTCCAAAAAGTTCTCTCACGTCACTTTTGGCCCAAGAGAAGATAGAGTCCAAGTCTCTCACGTTCTGGATTCAGATTCGGACTGCACAGACACACCTGACTCAAAACGCACACAAGTTTTTCATACGGACTCCGAATTGGGTGATTCTTTTTTTGTTGGAAACTAGATTTCGTGCACTTTCCAAACCAATTGGAATCACCTTCAAATTCGTCCGGAGAGTTGAGTTGTGGACGAAACAATCTGATGCTGCAGCAGAATCCGAGTCAAACTACAAGTCCAAAGGTGTTACATCACCTCCACTTGGGCCCATTGGCCTTGTACGACCTAGATTTAGTTTTAGGCTGCCTTGGGACGTCCTCCCACCTCCTTGGCCGCCACCCCTTGCTCCTATATAAGTAGATCCATCTAGTAGCTTTTCCTTGGGATTTGTTTAGTTAAAAGTTAGCCATTGCAACTTCGTGTACTTCGTTTGTGTCCAACGACCAGACCAAGACCGCTTCCGGATCCCCACCATTATCAATACCTCATATATATTTGCAATATTCAGATTGCTTTATCATATTCTTGCTCGTTCTTCGATTGCTTGCAGGAATAGACCTTCGTGGTCAGGCTGACCGTGCTTTCGGCATCGTCAGTAACCTCAGGAGATTGGTTTAGCGATTGCTAAGGCGCAATGTCGTGCACGTTTGTAGTCGGATCGTCAAAGTCGTCTCCACCAAATCGATAGTTATCATCTCATCGAAAGATCGGGACACCCCCGCCTCTATCATGTGGTATCAGATTTCCAGGTTGCTCGGTGAGATTTTACAGTTTTTTGTAGTTTAGATCGAGCCTGTTCTTCATACCTATAGTCCACGAAAAAGCCAAAAAAAATTAGGGTTAGTTCATCCCATCCGAACCAATCTGAGCCTTGCATAATCTTTTCTGTATTTGCTTTGTTGAATTTGCGGTTGCATCGTCGTGTCCAGTTGCTGGTCTTAGCGTCTAGTCTTTTAGAGTTTCGAGTTCTGTTCACATTAGTCACGCCACCGCTGCATCATTATCTCTTCCGCTGTCCACCACCCATCCATCAATTTCCACCACGTGCTACCCACCATTCATTGTCATAATAATAGTTGAGATCGTTCACATCTTCACTTGATCCAATCTGCATCTTATCTAGTTTGTTTTGGAAAGAGGGAGAAAAAAAGAGAAAAAAAAACGAGAGAAAAAAAGGAGAAAAAAAAGTCAGAAAAAAAAGGAGAGAAAGAAAAAAAAGTGTGAGGAAAAAAAGAGAGAAGAAAAAAAACAAAAAAATTGTCTAAAACTTTTCAAGAGGAAAGTTGGAGAGACAGTTGTTGTATATCCTGCTTGGCAGTTGTTTTTCATCATTATCTTCACTGCCGTTGTGATCTTCACTTATATCTTGCTGTCAAGAGCTACTTAGTATCCTTCATTGATGCTAGTTGTGCTACGCCGTGACCTCATTAGTGTTCTAGGCTCGCGTCTCTAGTCCGGTCTAGCCTAGGACCAGCACAGTACCGTCGTTGAGCGTTTATTCAACATTGCATCTTTGAATTGATTATTGCTAATCTTTTGCTACCATATATAGCCAACCCAGCTCCACATATTTCTACACCGTGTATACGTACGCTCCCCTGGCAATCGCTTTACTCAATATTCGGAGTTAGTTGACATCGCTGGTTGCCGATCACCGCCTGCTGCATGGTAAGAACTTGTAAGACATTGATATTTGCTTTACTGTGAGCATTTTACCACCACATCCTAGTAGTTATAGGAACATTATTTTTGGGTTTTCTTGTTCTACTAATCATGACAGGATCCAGAGTCAATTCATGGGCTTTGTCGATCGCGGGAGACGTGCCACCACCTTTGCAAATACCACAACCGTCACGAGAGGTGCACAAACATCCAAATGCACATGATCAGGTTAATGTATATATACCACCATTTAATGGCCGTTTTAAACCTGCTTTATATATTGAATGGGAGTTCGACATAAAAAAATATTTGCTTCCCATAATTTCGATGAACATAAAAAGGTTAAGGTTGCGGTTGGCTCTTTCACTGGTTATGCTTTGGCTTGGTGGAGTGAATATTGTCGGTTACACCCTGATTATATACCTACTACTTGGGATGATTTGAAACTTGCCATGCGACATACTTTCGTCCCTGCTTATTATACTCGTGACATGATTAAGAAGTTGCAACACTTAAAACAAGGTAGTGAAACTGTAACAAAATATTATGATGATTTACAAACTACCTTGTTGCATTCCTCTTTAGAAGAAAGTGAAGATGATTTTATGGATAGATTTTGGGGAGGATTAAACCGTGATATTCAAGAGATACTAATTCATGAAGAGTGTTATCCTATGGACCATTTGTTTCATCTTGCTTGCAAAGCTGAACAGGAAATAAAACGACGTGTTGGCCACGAGGAGAACAAGCGCACGGTGCACATTCCAAGAGTTGATATGATTGTTCCTTCAACTACTAGGCATACTATGACAACCACATCCGTTGTTGTCAGGACTACATCACCTCCACCATGTGACACATCGCCCCCGAGAGTGGCTACATCATCTGAGTTGATCATAAGAGGTAATGACAAAGGTACTGATCTTCCATCTTTACATGAGAATGATGAATTCCTTGTCAATTTGAATGCACCATCTGATGAGCTACCCACTACTTTGATCACACTACCTATTTTAGAGGACTACGTTGATAATTTGACTTTGCCATATGATCAAACAACTGAAATACCAACAATTTTGATTGCACCCATTGAATTAACTATTGATGCAAAAGAACCAATGTTTAATCATTTTGATATGACCTCTAATCTTGGTGATGATTCTGTGTTGAATGACTTATTGCATGTTTGCTTATTTAAGCATGTTGTAGCATGTAAATTTGATGCAAGTAAGGTTTATTCACCAATGTTGGGATGGTTTAATGATGAACATTGTCAATCTTTTGAAATGAATAAGAGCTTCACTTATATGTGCAAACTGAGTTGCAATATTTTCATGCCTTCTACTTCTTGTGCTAATTTTTTGGCTTTAGATTTTATGAACTATGCAAGTTACTCATCTATTCATGTGTCATATATGCAAAAATCAAGGGAAGTAAAAATGGATGACATATACATATACAACATGTACACCTTGTCTCTTTTGTTAGCCACATTTCAGATTAAGCAACGCCGAGGACGGCTTTATTTGAAGGGGAGGATGATGAGGACATGACTACCTTGGATATGACCAAAAATATTGCATATATGCATATTTGTCAGGTGATTTCTAGTGCAAACTATTCAATAATCTATTTATGTTATCCAGAACAAAAATACTTCACACACTTTTGTGTTTTGTCTAACTGCAGGTGTATGGGACATTTGTACAATCAACATATGAAGATAAGCAAGAAAGAGATGTTTATTTGCTGTCCAAAAAGTTCTCTCACGTCACTTTTGGCCCAAGAGAAGATAGAGTCCAAGTCTCTCACGTTCTGGATTCAGATTCGGACTGCACAGACACACCTGACTCAAAACGCACACAAGTTTTTCATACGGACTCCGAATTGGGTGATTCTTTTTTTGTTGGAAACTAGATTTCGTGCACTTTCCAACCCAATTGGAATCACCTTCAAATTCGTCCGGAGCGTTGAGTTGTGGACGAAACAATCTGATGCTGCAGCAGAATCCGAGTCAAACTACAAGTCCAAAGGTGTTACATCACCTCCACTTGGGCCCATTGGCCTTGTACGACCTAGATTTAGTTTTAGGCTGCCTTGGGACGTCCTCCCACCTCCTTGGCCGCCACCCCTTGCTCCTATATAAGTAGATCCATCTAGTAGCTTTTCCTTGGGATTTGTTTAGTTAAAAGTTAGCCATTGCAACTTCGTGTACTTCGTTTGTGTCCAACGACCAGACCAAGACCGCTTCCGGATCCCCACCATTATCAATACCTCATATATATTTGCAATATTCAGATTGCTTTATCATATTCTTGCTCGTTCTTCGATTGCTTGCAGGAATAGACCTTCATGGTCAGGCTGACCGTGCTTTCGGCATCGTCAGTAACCTCAGGAGATTGGTTTAGCGATTGCTAAGGCGCAACGTCGTGCACGTTTGTAGTCGGATCGTCAAAGTCGTCTCCACCAAATCGATAGTTATCATCTCATCGAAAGATCGGGACACCCCCGCCTCTATCACTTGCTGGAGGAGTTTTATTCAAAGCGAACTGTCAAGGGGTTCCCATTATAACCCAACCGCGTGAGAAACGCAAAATCTGGTAACATAACACTGATATGACAGAAACTAGGGCGGCAAGAGTGGAACAAAACACCAGGCATAAGGCCGAGCCTTCCACCCTTTACCAAGTATATAGATGCATTAATTAAATAAAAGATATTGTGCAAGTGTGGTTGGGCTCAAAACGGACAACGGACGGAACGAGGAGAACCCAGACGGATGCAAGTTTTGAAAACATGATGATGCAATGCATATGATGACATGATGAAATGCAACACGCAAGCAAAAGACATGGCAACGACGGTGAATAACTGGAAGACACCTGGCACATCAGTCTCGGGGTGTCACACAGGGGGTTAAAGGTACTAGCGACCATTTGCTAAAGTTTTGAAGGGGAAGAGATCAATAAGGAAAATATTTCTTAGTTTTTGAAAAACTCAAAAGAGAAGAGAAGTGCAGGTAGTTTTTGAAAATTAGTAATAGTTTAGAAAATAGTTTTAACCTAACTAACGGCCATGCTAACAAGGGTTCCTACAGTCAGGATGGCTCTGATACCAGCACTGCGGGGACCCCGACTCATAAGTCGTGATCATCGAATGCACGTGTACAGTGATCCCAGAGATCAATGCTCACTGAACACACAGAAGCTGAATAACAAGAGTCTTACATCCATACATACTGTCTTACATAAATTATGACTGTTATGGTCGAGTCTTGAGTATAACTTCGCAGCAGAAATCTTTGTCGATAACTTGGACCCATGCCATCTGCCTTAACCCTACAGGCATTCTGACTGGGAAGCGTCCTAGCTCGCATGTTCGTCACTGAAGTATTCTTCATCATATCCTGTTCTTTCATGCCTGGCCAATAAAATAACTAGTGGCAAGCCAATGAGTACTTTGAATGTACTCGCAAGCAACCCAAGGGTGATAATATAATAATTATGCAAGGCTCTACTGCTAATTTGGCATTTTTGCGGAAAGCTAGTTTTTCTCATGCAAGTATGATCATCATTTATCAAGGACATGAATGTGTCTGCAACAAGTATCAGGAGGTTACAGACATCAACATCGAGAAAGAGTTATGAACAACTCATGCTCAAGCTCACCGTGACTTTCTCACGAATCACGTCAATAGATTTACCAAACTGTGTTGTTTTCCAGAAACTTATGGACATAGTCTAAGCAACAGCACCCAACTGTCCTTGACCGTGGACACGACTATTCGAATAGTTTTACACTCTGCAGAGGTTGCATACTTTACCCACAAGATCAGGGGAACTTCCGTGTCATTCACGACCTGCGGTACCTCAAGTACCCGGGGTAAGCACCCGATCACTATCTTTCCCTAGACGACACTAACATAGAGTCCACTTGATTGGTAGTAACCCCCGTGCCCAGCATTTCACATCTTAAAATTGTGGAGCCTCGCTCCCATACACTACAAAAAAATACACTTCCATGATGATACGTGTTTGTCACAGTAGGTCGCGTTTTCTGTCATGCATGTACATCCATGACAAATTTATGACAGAATCAAGATAGTCATACATGTGCTGTCATAAAGTGTTCCATGAAATTAACAAAATTATCATCATGGAAGTGTCCACTTCCATGACGATAAATCGTGCGTCACAGAAGTGCTTTCGTCAAGGGTGACCGACACGTGGCATCCACCGTAACGGAACGCCGTTAAGCTACCGGGTCTGGTTTTGGATCCGATAACCCGTTAATAGCCCCGACCAATGAGGATTTTCCACGTGTAAAATCATCATTGGCTGGAGGAAACACGTGTCGGCTCATCGTTGGGACAGATGTCAACCACTCATTGGACGGTAGGCGCCTATGATACGTCGACACGTGGCACGGCCCAACAGAGGCCCATTCCTGTGAAAAGGCCGGCCCGTTTCACTTGGTCAAAAGCTGGCGGGCCAGCCCATGGAAAGCCTGTTAACGGCCTGTTCGAATATAGCCCATTTACAGCCCGCTAAGCCAAGGCCCATTATGCCCTATCCAAATTAGGCCCAGTAGCGTCATCTGGGCCATCCAATATGATTCCAGCCCGTTTTCACTTCTGGTCCATGTATGGCCCATGACGTCTTTCAGCCCATATGAGGCCCTATGTAACTCTTGGCCTACTAACGGCCCGTGGTGAAACTGGCCCGTAATGAACAGTGTATCACTTTACACCCATTAACGGCCCGTGGTGAAACTGGCCCGTAATGAACAGTGTATCACTTTATACCCATTAACGGCCTGTTATTCCGTTGGGCCGTTTCCAGCCCATGTAATCTTTCGGCCTTCTCAGAGCCCATTTATTCTTGGGCTCATTTCCAGCATTCGTTTACTTACGGCCCGTTACTGTCATTTTCTGCTTGTGGGCCAAATTCAGCCCGTGGTTACAGTCGGCCCGTTTGTGGTCCGTTAATACGTTGGGCCGATTTCATAGCGTCATCAAATATGGCCTATTAATGATGGACCGTTATGGTCGGCCCATGAAGGGCGATTCCAACTCTAGCCCGTTTACGGCCATAATGCGGTCTGTTTGACCCATGTTTGGCCAATCGATTATACGGCCCGTATAAGGCCCATTGATAATACGGCCCGCAGAAGGCCCATTGTTTCTACGACCCGTAGAATGCCCATTGTTTCTACGGCCCGTAGAAAGCCCACTGTTTCTACGGCCAGTAGGAGGCCCAGTGTCACTACAGTAAATGTTAGCCCATGGTTATTGTGGCCTAGTTTTAAAAAATAGGTTATTGTAGCCAGTAGCTAACCGCAGAAAAAGAACTGCAATGACTACAAGCAAACAAATAAACAAGACAATAAGGAAATAAATAAGCAAGCAACTAGCGCTAGGCTATCACAGCTATTACACATATTACATCCACTAGGCATCAAAGTTCGCCACCAGTGCAAATATAGGGAACAAAGCAGCATATCATATACATTGGTTGTCAAAGTTGGCGACCAGCGCAAATAAACACAGCAGCAAAACAAATCCAGAACTGAAACCACTTCAGAAGATCTCAAGAAACAATATCCTGGGTACCCATAATGCTGGCAAGATGCTTAGCAAGCTTATTAACTTTCTCTTGTTTGGCGCTTAAATCCTCCAGCGCTTGCTGTTGCACCAGAAAATATGCATCTGAATTCTGCAGGGACTTCCTCAGTCCTTCAGCTTCCTGTCGCAGCACATCTGATCGATGTCTTTCAACTTGAAGTTGAGACTCAAGAAGACGAACTAATTCAGGCAGCGAGTTCGAAGAGCTTGTGCCAGCAGTAGTGGCCAGTAACTCGAACACTACATCAAGACAAGACTTTTGGGTTCCCTCACTGTCGTCAAGATATTTTTTATCAGCTTTCTTGGAGACCAACAGGGATGTCTCACTATCTTGAACCTTATCTGCATTACTTCCTTTACCATTGGATAACGCGGTACTATTCTCCAATATTTTGTCCGCATTCTAAAAGAGAAACAATTAGACACATCACATGTTTACCATGTTGTATATGAAACTCATTTTGGTAAATGAGTTCAGTAGTAAAGTGGATAGGATAACAACATGAAACAAACATATATCTATGTACCATGGTCACTTTATGGTCTATATCATTCTAGTTTTTGTTGCCAAATCAAGATAGAGACACAGTTCAAATAATATTTGTTCAAGACAAAGCAGAATAGACATAATATAAGTGTGGGTAACTATAGAGCAATAACAACACTTGTAATCTGCATGACATGAGAACATAACTGTTTATTCAATTGAAACTGAAATCAACATAGAGCAGGTTACAACAGCAAACTAGTTAAAGAAACAGGTTTAAAACATACCTGTTGCGCCATTGGAGTTTCAATTCCATCCTTCAAATTTGAAAATAGTTGGTATGAGTAAATACAGTCATGCAAGAGCAAAGGAGTATGAACCATAGCTACAGAACCTGACCTGAGAACAAATCTTCTTCTCCTATAAGCGTTGAGTTGGGATTCAGAGTGGTGGTCCTCGTGCTTTGGGCACTGCAGTTCCCTTACTAACTGCTCATGTTTGGGTGCTCTGTGGTGGAGACGGTGATGTGTCAACTGGAACTGGGTTACTATCTGCCGGGGTTGGGGTTAGAAGGGGTGTAGCTGGTTCTCTGTCCAACTGGGTAGGGGTACAATCTGCGAGAGTCTGGGTTATGTGTGGTGGATCTGGTCCTTGGGCAAGTACAACCGTGGTTCTATCCGCATCAACTGGTAGCACTATCTTTTCTGAAGACCGTCTTGTTACTCCTTAGATACCGCCATCACGCTCTCCAATTCAAATGGTTGATAAACAAGAAAAGTAATTGAAAGTATAGACATTGTATGATAGACAGGTGCAATGGATAGTGGGGAATAAAAGAGGGCATGAAATAATTCATATTTATGTTGTCTAACCAAACAGGATAGCATGACACAATTTCACATATATGATGGCTAACTAAACAAGATAGCATGACACAATTTCACATTATGATGGCTAACTAAAAAAGATGGAAAGACATAGTTCAAAATATGAGACTATGTAAACAGGATGACATGACATAACTATATAATGTGTTTATTAAATAGGTTGGCATGCCATAATTCACATACATTCACGGATAGAATGCCATAATTCAAAATATGATGACTGTAAACACCAAACAGGATGAGATGATATAACTATATGATGTCTTTATTAAATGGGTTGCCATGCCATAATTCAGATAGATGATGTGTATGTACTATGTAAACATGATGGCATGATATAATTCAAATCTATGATTTATATAGTAAGCAAGTAAGCATATGGCAATCCATATATGATGTAAAAACTAAGCAATGCAAGACAACATGCATGACATGGGTAATATAACCCTGCCAAGTTTGAGCATAGACCTCAGGGGGAAAATAGGGTTGGTCAACAGTCTCTAAATCCTCCTCTGAGGAGCTCTTTGTAACTAGCAAGATGTCTACTTCAGCAGGTAGCATTGTCTGCTCTGAATACCTTGTTTTCACTCCAGATACTTCCATCACCGCTTCAAATGGCTGATGCACAGGAAGAGTAGTTGAATATACAAAAAAAATCATATATGGAACACGTAATACAAAAAAATCATAGCATGATATAATTCACATACATGATGATTGGCTAAACAGCATGTCATTGCATAATTCACATATATAATGCCTTTGCAACAAGATAGCATTGTATAATTCACATATATAATGTCTTGCAACAAGATGGCAATGCATAATTCACATATATGGTAATTAGACACTGAATAGGTGGCATTCACACAAAGCATGTCTAAACTAATCAAATGACATAGCAATGCGAGACACCATACGCACGATATGAGCAACATAACCCTGCCAAGTTAGAGCATACACCTCGGGGGGGGGCATAGGACTGGTCATCTGTCTCTGAATCCTCCTCTGAGGAGCTATCCGTAACCAGCGAGATATGCGCTTCATCAGATAGCATAGTATGCTCTGAAGACCTTGTTTTCACTCCAGAATTTGCCATCACCGTGTCAAATGGCTGATGCACACGAAGAGCAGTTGAATGTAATAACATTGTTGACAAGTGTAATATGTAACGAAAAAAGGATGGCCTGATATAATTTACATATAAGATGACTGGTTAAGCAGGATGGCATTGCAAAATTCACATATATGATGCCTGGCTAAACAAGATGGCGTTGCATAATTCACATAAACGATGAATAAACTAAATAGATGGAATTCACACAAAGGATGTCTAAACTAAGCATATGACATATTTGATGTATAAAGTAAGCAATGCAAGACACCATATGCATGATATAACCAACATCAGCATGCCAAGTTAGAGTGAAGACCTCAGGGGGTAAATAGGAGTTGGCTTCTCCTTCTGAATCTCCCTCAGAACAGATATCTTCCTCTCGATTACAATCCGAAATGCGTGGAGGGGGGCTGGCTTTGCGCCTACCATGGAGCGACGTCTGCATGAAATTTTATTGCCACGCAAGGCTCGTCTCTTTTGCTCTACATGTTCAGTTCCTTGTTTACAATAACTGTCATGCATAGGAATAAAACATAGTGAGATTATGTAAGGAGTGCATGCAGAAATCCAGAGTGATGGTAGCAACCTGTGGATAGACCCAAAACCAATAATAATAGGCAGATAATGGCTTCAGTTAAAAAATACAGATAATGGCTTCTTTAATGTTTGTTTCCCACCCAACATGAAACTCATAGTAGACACCGGAGATTAACTAGATAGTAGATAGATACTATTGATAGCGGCCCCGATATGTACCCCACAACCATTTAAAAACTCAAGTTTGACCATTAGTTTGGAGCTGACTCGGAGTCTAATCGGTGAACAGGACGATAAAGTAGCATGTAATATTAAGCAATGCATAATGTAAGCAGACACGAAAGAGTGCGACCTCTCTTGCGGACCCGTGTACTCCTCGAGGTCATCTGCTCGATTGATGATGGTAGTGCAGTTTTCATGGCTGCCAGCCGTAGGGAAGAAGATCTAAGGTGGCGAAAGACAGTCTAGAGGCTGATCCCTGCTATGCTGGACCCTTCTGTCGTTGGAGCAGCTGAGCTGGGGTGGACGACGGTGCAGTAGGAGCGGGACAAACCACGCAAGGTTTTCTTTGACAACTATCTATAAGAGAAGTAATTCTGTAAGGGCTCGTTTGAATTGGAGGATTCCAACAATGCATGGATAGGAAATAGACATGAAGGATAGGAATGCACGTGCAAAACGGAGAATTTAAAAACACAGGATTTCTGCCAATCTGGCTGTTTGATTCACAACAATTGGAAGATCACATGATGCAAAGAAGCATGGTGAGATTAAGTCAAACCACAAGAAAATGTACGGTTATAATGCTATTATGCTACTATCTCTTAGTCTTGTGCTTCATGAATAGGAATTTGAAAAGGAGGACAAGTGAAAATTAAAATTCCTATGTTTTTTCTTTCAAGGAGACACTAAAGGAACAAATCCATGTGCTCAGTGGACAATATATATAACATGTAGAGTAAAAAAGAGATGCAACAAGTGTACAACCTCTTCGGCGAAGCCATGTCGATCTCAGCATGATTGGGTTGGCTGGTGAGGATGCTCCGGCTGACTTGGCTGTCGGAGGAGGGGAAGAAGATCTTAGGCGTCTGGAGATGGAGCCCGAGGTACTGCTCCGCTGTGATGGAGGGTTTCGTCGTTGGAGCAGCTCCGGTGAGTTGTACGACGCCGAGGCTGAAGCAGGACAAGAGAGACAACGAACAACGTTAACCTGAGTGGAATTCTAATAGCATGTCCAATACATGACGTAAAATACATAAACACAAAGTGCTAGATGTAAAATACATCAGCCGCTCATCTCTGAACTTAACTGTCGAAACTGAATTTAACTGTCGAAATTGAACTTAACTGTCGAAACTGAACTTAACTGTCGAAACTGAATTTTGCCGTTGAAACTGAATTTTGCTGTCGAAACTGAACGCACTAGCAAGGTGAGGCTACACGTCGGTCGACTGAGTTTTTCATCTCTGGCCAGTCGATTTTGCAGCCGTTGGATACGAAATCAAGGGCCTGCGGTTCATCTTCAACCTCCACCCCCCTGAGCCGGCCAAACAGCAGCCCCTCACCGCCCGCGGCCGGCGGTGCGCCGCCCCGCCTGGCCCGAAAACACTCCCCACCGCCGGTCCGCCGCCGCCCCGGCCATCCCTCTAGGCCCCCCCGTGCCGACCTTTTTCTCCGGCGATCCCCACGCCACCGCCCCGCCACCGCCGGTGACCACCGCCCCCATCCTGAACCCTAAGATAGATAGTGTGGTACCTCTCCAGCAAGCCCCCCTCCCCGTTGCGGCTAGTTCTTCCTTCACCCCGGCGGCATCGGAGTGAAGTGTAGCTAAATCGGAGCAGCATCCCAAGCAAGAGCGAGAGCAGCAGCGCGAGCAAGAGCAATAGCAAGAGCAGACCAGGCAGGGGATCGAGAGCAAGAGCAGAGCAGCAGCGCGAGCGAGAGCTAAAGCAGAAGCAGGTCCTACTGATGTGGACGTCGCCGCCGAGGGAGCGACACCGTGGAGGAAGTGGCCGGCGACGCCGCCGTGGATGGAGCTGCGCCATGTCGGCTCGGGACCGAGCGCCGGCAACACCATGAGATCGAATCAAGAAGAAAATGCGGCGATTAGTGTACAACCTCTTTGGTGGCGCCGATTAGGCCGCAGCTTCATCTGAGGAAACAGTGATGATGATGCTCTTCCGGTGGTGCAGGTGAAGACAGTGGTGTGGGAATGGAGGTGGCATGAAAGACGAGGGGAATGTCGGGCCAGCTCCTTGGAGGTGGAGGACGGGGTGGCTGAACCGGCGGGACGATGAGATCAACGACGGATCCTCATCCGGTACGGTGGATGAGGGACGTCGAGGTGTTGCTGTGGACGACGTCATCGGGGAAGAGGCTCCGGTTGGGTGGCGGACGGAGTAGGGTGTGGGGTTTCGTCACGGGTTTTCGCGGCCTCGGTGTACGAATGGGTGGGCGGATGGGATGGCAGTGGGGAACCATGGCTTAGAGACGCGCTTGTCCAAAATGTGGGGTAAGTTACGAAAGTACCCCCACCGATTTGAGGCGTTTCTTTCAGTTCAGGGGTACCACGGGCATTTCGCGTGTCGGGATTTCACAGGAGGTGGGAGTTTTCGCGCGCATTGTAATTTCGGAATAGCAAGGCGCGGGTTGAGACGGAGGGAGTTGTCGGAGCACAACGAGACAAAGATATATCTTAAATATTTCAGGCTAACAAGGCGCGGGTTGAAATTTCCGGACAAGCCTAACATGTACTATACCAAATCAATGCGCCCTACAAATGTCATTCAAAAATTTGAATTCATGTTATGTTCAATTAAAATATTTCGCTATGTGTATAATGCATGCAACCTACTACTCAAATGAACGTTTTAGTGCATTTCAAACGTATATACTACCGCTTCAATATGAACTAAATTTGAATTCATTTCTCTATTTGAATAAGATCTGCAGTAATGATTGTTGTGAAGTCAAAGCATTTGAATTTGTTTCTCTGTTTTAATAGGATCTACAATCATCATTATTGTCAAGTTAAACCATCGTTTGTGTATTATCTTCACAGCACACCACATGATTAGTCTCGATACATATGAACTATGTGGACTATATGAACTCGAACTAGATTTTTTGAATCCACTTTATTTTGATTTCAAATCACATTACATTTCTATCTCTAGCTAGATCTTCATAATCTAAACCATGTCTCATATGTATAATGTGTTTATCACATTATGTATGGTGCCCCGCCCCCTACGCCTACAAGTATTTAGATATGAGTTGCAAACACCACACATTACCACAAATTCAAATAAAATGTGAGAATGTTCAATATATAGTATTGTTTAGATTGTTCGATACTTTGTTGTAAGCTGCAAACGCCACACATTATCACAAATTCAAATAAAATGTGAGATTGTTTGATGTATAGTATGGTTTAGAGTGTTCGGCATTTAGCTGTGAGTTGCAAACGGCATGCATTATCACATTATGGTATAACATGTGCACATCACGTGTATCACCGCTATATTCATGCATGCAATTTTTAAAACACTATGATCTCCTATTCAAATATATGAATCCGCTTTCATATCAAATTATGATCTTTGGTAGTCTCTTACACCCACACAATCCTCTAACCTTTGTAGCTACCACTAACTTTCTCTCATGGATGCACACGCCCTCCTCGCCCTCCCCCTCCCTCAGCATTCTACCCACCGGGCACATTTATTTTTTTCTTTAGGTCGTTCTCCCAGAGTCTCCACAACTCCTTTCTGACATGCACCGATCGATAAACCTCTCCAGCGATGCCTGCCTACAACATACAAACACACCTTCAATCTCCTCCTTTATGTGTCCTTGCCTCGTGTCTCTCATACGGTTAGACACACATGTAAACTCTCGCCCCTCTTTTCATATCTCTCACAACCGCACACTCCTCCCCCTATCTAGCTAGTAGTTGGGCCTCTCGCACCACCTCCTAGCTCCATTCTCTCTGTCTATCCGTCTCGCTAGGCCTTATTTGCCTCTAACAAATGGACGTACACCGACCGATCTCTTGCTATACATATAGCTAGCTAGGTCCTTATAACTCGTTTTTACCCACACGTCAATCGATCTACCTCATTAGTTGTGTCTCTCCCTTCCTCTGACAAACAACAATTGATCTACCGTTCTAGTTAGGTTTGCTTACCAAACACATGGTTCCCCTTCATCATCCATGGATGCGTCCCGACAGATCTATCACGCACAGGCACACACAGAAACACATCCCCACTCTTATTGATAACATTGCAGTTCCACCCTCAGTTTGTCTAGTAGGCCTCTCCCACCATCTTCGAGAAGCAACTCCATCACCCATCCAACACTCTACCCCTCTCCCTCCATCTTCCTCTCTCTCTCTCCCATCATATTTCCCGCCCTTCAGTTATGTATGGATGTCGACTGATCTCCCTCAAGACATAGTTGGGTCTCTCCTTCTCAACACATATACGAGTCGTTCTACCTCTATAGTTAGGCCTCTGCCTACCCCTCCCACCACCCCCTCCCCCCCACACACACCGATACATTGAGCGCTCTGGTCATGTCTCCCTGCCACACACAAACTTGACGTGTGCCCTCTAACGTTCCGGTAGGCCAGTCGCCCTATATCTTTGACTTGTACACACACACAATTTCGATGGCTCTCTTCATCGATCTCACACCCACCCACTTGATCCTCTCTTCAACTCTATCAATAGCTATGACCCCTCCCTCTTTTCTCGTGGATTGCCCGACCCTCTATGTATGATATGGATAGGCCTCCATTTCACACACATTGCATGCAAAATTTTGTTTGAGATGTCATCGACACATATTCCCACAAATAATTCATGAAATCAACCCCCACCCACCCCCACCCAAAAACAAAAAGGGACAATTCCATTTCTGCCCCTAACTGGAACCCACTATTCAAATTTGCCCCTAATTTCAATGTGTGCTCAAATTTGCCCCTCTGCCGTTAGTTGCCCTTATAGAAATGCCCTTCTGCGTCGTTGCCGTCTGGTCAAACAGCTTTGACCATCTCGAAAAAATAGCAAAAAAAGTCAAAAAAATCTGAAATTTTGTGGGATCAAAGGTACTCAGGTTCGCAAGGTGCGTGCAAATTTTCATGTTGTTTGGACATTCTAGGAGCTCGCGGCAAAGGAAAAACAGTAAATATGTACGCGTGTGAATCGTAAATTCAAAAAAATAGCAAAAAAATTCAAAAAATATGAATTCTTTTGGCATCCAAGATGCTTAGGTGTGGAAGGTGTGTGCAAAATTTTGTTGTGGTTGGACATTGTAGGAGCTCGTGGAGAAAAAAACAAAATTTGTCTCAGAAAAAAAACTTGTAAAAAATACACTATTTTGGTTTTTTTGCGAGAGCTCCTCGCATGTCATTTGATAACAAAATTTTGCACACGCCTTGTGCACCCGAGCATCTTGGATGCCAAAAAATTTCATATGTTTTTGAATTTTCTTGCTATTTTTTTTGAATTTATTATTCAAAGATGTACAGATTTATTATTTTCCTTTGCCACGAGCTCCTGGTATGTCTAAATAGCACGAAAATTTGCACGCACCTTGCGCACATGAGTAGCTTCAATCCCACAAAATTTCAGATTTTTTTGATTTTTTACTATTTTTTCGAGATGGTGAAAGTTGTTTGACCAGACGGTAACATTGCAGAAGGGCATTTCTATAAGGGCAACTAACAGCGGAGGGGAAAATTTGAGCACACATTGAAATTAGGGGCAAATTTGAGTAGTGGGTTCCAGTTAGGGGCAGAAATGGAATTGTCCCAAACAAAAAACACTCACGAACGCGGTTTGTATCTCTCACACACACCCACGTAGGTGGGGGACGTGCACGAGGAGAGGAGGTGCATGCACGGCGCACGTACTCCCGTCTCTTTCCCAACCACACCCGCGCGGGTACACGGTGGAGCTCATTTCTGTACGAAAAAGGCAGCCCACGTGGTAATTTGGCACGTGTACTAGTTGTCCACTTGGTGGAGTGAGGATCGTCTAGCACGGGTGAACAAACAAATTGCAACTTGATGTGTTATGTTAAAAAAAGAGGCAAACCATGTGGGGCCTACCTTAGAGGCAAGGCTCTATACACTGGAGTACTTTTGATGTGTCCCGTCAACTCGCAGAACGAGGAGAAGCTTACTTAGTACGCCGTCTCCCCCGCCCACGGGCGTGGTGGCTCGCAGGATGAGGTGAAGCTTACTTACTATGCCTTACGCCCGCTCCCTCGCCCATGCACGCGGTGGCTCGCAGGAAGAGGAGAAAAATTTACTACTCCCTCCGTTTACTCCTCATCCCTACTACCTTGGTTATAGAGATTATATCATATTGTTTGGAATATATATGTCCTTTAGTAGATTTCAATATGAACTACTAGTACATAATCCAAACACTGATGTATATAGATGTATTTTAGAGTGTAGATTCACTCATTTTGCTCCATATGTAGCACTCTCCCTCGCCCCTCCACCCTCGCCCACGTGGTGGACGTGCAGCAATTCATTCGGTCTCATATAGCCAGAATGATATATACTGCACTACCCTTATTGCTCGACTTCCAGGCGAAGAGCCAATCGCAAGGTTAATATTTTGGAGATGCCAAGTGCAAGGTTATAGGAGAACGAGTAGTAGGTGCCGCGTCATTTATAAATAAAGTTTTTTTCTTCAGTGGCACGTACGCAATATGATAGGTTCATATGGAGAGAAAAGGAAACCGCTCCACTATATACATAGTCAGGACGGGCCAGCCTACACTGTTGCTTGCTGGGGTTGCTCTCTTCACACTCTCTCGCACAAAACGACTGTGGCCACATCTCTAACATCCCGACGGATCACGTCCGATTGGGGAAGGGGTGGATGCTTAGTGGAGATGCGGTGGCCGTCGCCGATGGCTAAAACCCACTGTCGGCACGTCCCGATCAGGGGTCCCCGCCGTTCTCTCTCACAAAGCCGGTGAGGTTGCCTTCGTCCCTTGCTCACTACCGCGACGTGGGCAGTTGTCGCCTCCCGCCGCCCTCCTCAAGGTTGATCTACGTCCCTCAGGTACAACTCCCTTTACAGCCGGCTTGCACCACTGCTCCAGCTGCCCACATCACTCCCTGTGGATATTTCTCTACTTCTTTGCCCCGCACATACCTCTACTGGCTTCTACGTATTGTATTCGTGATGAGTTTATGTCTCATCAACTAGTCCCAGTAATCTTATTCTAATCATGCCTGTTCAATTTCTTTGCCACAGGGATGCTCATCTCGATTTTGGTGAAACTACAGAAAATGATCTGATGGTCAAAATGTTGCAAACTTCATTTATTAGGAAGCTCGAACGTTGCCAGCAAATTGAAGCCTGGCCAGGGTTCACGGTTCAAGGGCTAGGGACTGCATGGATCGTTTTTTTGTTTAGCTGCCTCTGTTCCAAAATAAGTGTCAACTTTAGTAGTAGTACAACTTTGTACTAAAGTTTGCACAAAGTTGAGAAACTTATTTTGGAACTGAGGGAGTACATATTTGCTATGATCTGTCAATCATTGAGATGCAATAGCATGCATGTTAGTCTCCTTTGTATTTGATGAAACGTTGCAACGGGCAACCTTGGACGCAAGATACATGTAACAGAAGCTGGAAGCTTCATAGCATTGTACAAATTTATCTCGCTGATAAATTACAGTACATACTATACTAGTACTTCCTCCGTTCCTAAATATAAGTCTTTGTAGAGATTTCACCATGAACCACATGCGGATGTATATAGATGCATTTTAAGTGTAGATTCATTCATTTTGTTCCGTATGTAGTGGAATCTCTACAAAGACTTATATCTACTAGTAATAGCTAGCCCCCACTACTAGGAATTCTCTATCCTCTCCTTGAGCCACGTCATCAAAATTGATGTAGCCGTTAGATGAAGTAAATCAGTCCATAATAGCTGTCTGATCTTGACGTTGAGAGGCTCCGCACTAAGCCACATGCAAGCATGAAGAAATACCATGCCACAAGCATGTGAGTGGGTTTTAAATCACATCAACATGTCTGCATGCAAGCATGCACTGGTAGCATGCATGTAAGTGAGCTTTTAAGTCCCATTAACATGTCAAAAAGAAAAATATAATCCCATTATGCAGTAGGAGTTGGCTGATCTTTTTTCCTTACATGGTACGATCTAAATGATGATGGGAGTTTATTTAGTTTGGCTACCACATTTTTCATGCGGTTATAGAGTTTTTTTTGTTCCATGAAATCAATAATTTTGCGCAGAGAGATATACCGCTGTTTCGCGCCAACGCGCGGGGACTCATCTAGTAATATTTAGGAACAGAGGGAGTACTATGTAAAGAGTTAGGTGTCGCACGGTGATAGTGTGAGGTGGGGCATGTAATCACTGAGCCTGTGTGTTTTCACTGCTCTTGCACGCCTCCGCTGTAAGAATGGAGAAAATTGTAATCTAGTAGTAGTATACCTCCTTTCGCCGAAAGTGTGGGACATCCAGCAGTCCTACCACCTCAGTAATAAAGACCAATGATCCATCAAATCACATAGACCCAGCAGTAAGTTGGACGGACGAAGCAACCATCACTCTTGCGCCAGTGAGAGGTCGTGTCCGCTCTGCCTGGGCATGAATGCGGCACCGATTCTTTGGAGCGGCGCTGACCGTTTCGGGCGGGAAGCGCGCGCGGGCGATGGAGGGGCTTTGGGTGGGCCAGGCTGGTCAGGAGCGGGCGTGGCAGCTGTCCGCATGTCCCTACCGGACATGCCCGGAAATGAGAGGATGCACTGGCTCTCCCGGCTAAAATCGTACACTACACAACATCTCTCTGTAGGAGTAGGTCGATCTATCGCTCTCTCTAACACAAACATGGTGTTAAACACACACACACACACACACACACACACACACACACGCACGCGCACGCACCTTGGTCCCGTTGCACCTTCTAACGTGACTTATTACACCTAGACGGAGGGTGTAGTAAGTATACGAGATACGGTGGCACACTGACTTAAGTCGAATACAAGTGCCCAACATTTGTGTGCATGTTATAATAAGGATTCACTTAAAATAGTACGTGAGCGAACAGAGGGATCAATTGGACAGTGTTCCTGAGCAGTAGCGAGATGTGTGAGGTAAGATACACCGCTCGCGCTTTTAATTTTTCTTATTAATTTGTTTGTTTCACCCTCTTTGCTAGCCTCTTTGTAGGCGGCCGCAGCCTCTTCCACCCGCATGTGGTACCGCCAGCGCTCGAGGCGGCCCTTGCGGGCGGAGCGGTACGAGTCGAGCAACGCCTCCTGCTCCGCCCGCTCCACGGTGATCTGCTCCTCCACCTGCAGGTGCTACTGGAGGAGATGGTGGTTGTAGGCGGCATCGGCCTGCGCCTCCCGGAACTGCTCCTGACGCATCTGCCCCACACTGTCCATATATTGGGCACGAGCCTCGTCGATGGTCATGGTGCAATGCATCGGCGAGGATGGCGCGGAGAAGGAGGTTGGTGCCGGATCATCGACTGCCATGTTCTCCATTGGGACGTCGTCGTCCTCCGGCTGCCTGCCGGCCAGCTGGTCGGCAGCAATGGCTGCCATCTCCTTGTGGTCCGTCGTCCGCCCGTCCCGAAGAGCGCTGGAGCGCGAGGAAGCCATGGTGGGCAGTAGTGGTGTGGACAGGAGAAAGGGAACAAATGCGGATGACTGCGACTATGGCTGGCGCAGTAGTTTATATAGCAATGGTGGGCGGGCGGAGGGACGGACGTGTGGTTCTGGAGTAGCCACCTCGGCAACCGCGTATCATTAATGTGGGCGGTAGATGGAAGGACGGACGGCACTTGGGTCGTTTGAAGGCGGAGCAATCGCCTGCACCGGGAAGCGGGGCGGGCGACGCTGACTATTTCGGGCGGAAAGCGCGCGCGGGCGAGGAGATGGCTTTACTTGGAGAGGATGACAATGGGGACCCACTAGGTGCATAGCCTCACGTACGCAAGTGCCTCCTTATTATATATATATATATATATATATATATATATATATATATATATGTATAAAACTATACTCCCTTCATCTATGTGAATAAGTCGTATTAGAAGGTGCATCACGACCTAGGTGCAAGCAGATTGGTGGAAAAGAAGAATATTTCTCTCTTCTAAACACAACATTTAATCACAGCAGTTAAGAGGATGCCTTATTAGCTACCCATGCAGGCCATCGTAATTCATAGCATGCAAAGCCCTTTTATTTCTTGCCTAATAACCGGATGGACGTGCTGCATGCATTGGTCCTTGCCCGAGCAAAAAAAGGGAGGAAAGAGGTTTCCATGGTAGACAACGAGGCAGAGGTGGAAGCGCTTGCTGGAGTAATTTATTTTGCTTCCCCCTGGTTTCCTGACATCACGGTCCGACACCATTGTCAACCTATGTAGTAGTCAATAAACGAGAAAATTGCACAAGAAGCGGCCGACAGCTGGGACCAAGCAGCTCGAGCAGTATTTGTGTTTTTGAGGTGTGAGCACTGTGGAGTTTTTCGATGTTTAGCCCAGATATTAATTTTTCTCCTCTGAACAACAACGAAAACATCACTGCAGGTATTAACTGGGCAGGCTGTGGCCCGTCTAGCCCAGGCCAGATATCTAGCCCAGATATTAATTTTTTTCAAGCTGAAAATGGCTAGCCCAGCTATACTTTTTTTAGGAATACCCAGGCAAGATCAAGTTGTTATTCTCCGCCCCGCTGGGCTGCAAATCTTTCCTAGGAGGGATGCATTAGGCTTAACAAGAAAATGGGCTTTAAGAAATAATAAATGGGATGTAATTATAAAAACTGGGCAGTAACTATAAAAAAATGCACCAAACATGTGATTACTTTATAAAATATTATTTTTGGATATTGAAAATTTTAATTTCATCAATTGTTGCGAGTGCAATGTTTCATTGGATTTTTACGTAATATAAATATATATTGAAATTGTATTTAATTTGACTAGAAATTTCGGGATAAAAATATTTCGGATCCCATCAAAATGTGGGAAATTTTATTGAATTTTGTTTTGAATGGTTGGTTGAAATGGGCTGTACTTTTAACAAACTGTAAATGGGCTGTAGTAAATTCCATTAGAATTCAAAAATGGGCTACACATTCTTACAAATCTCGAATGGGCTATAAGTTCTCTGCCACACACTTCTGGCCTTACTAAGTTGACGCGTCCCCTAAAAAACAGAGTTGACGCGTATGCAAGGCCTTGTCAACTTATAGTCAACACGTGGTTCTAGCAGCAGTGGCCGTTGGATGTCCATCCAACGGATTCCGTGCTTCTTCTTCAATCTCGGATATTCTAACTTCACCCGCCCAAAAAATGATTCCTCCGGCTGACATCTGGGGCGCACCGTTTCGGAAGCTGACCTGTGGGCCTACTAAGTTGACGTACCAAGGGCTTTGTCAACTTAGTCAATATAAACGATTCTAGCTGCAGTGACCGTACGATGTCCATCCAACGGCAGTAGTGCTTCTTCAACCTCTGGTCTTCTTGCTCCAGCCGCCCAAAGCAGCGCCGGTCGTGCCGCCTGCTCCTGCCTCCCGTAGCCGGCTGTGCTGCCATGGAGGCCTCACCGCCCCTACTATTCCCACCGCTGGCCAGGCCCTGCGGCGACGGCAGCCTCACACTGCAGCTGAATGAATGAACCCTCATACTCCTCTCCGCGTGGGCATCCACTGCCGTGTCTTCACCGGCTCCGCGTTGTCCCCTTCCTAGGCCTCGCCGTCGTCCACCGCCCTGGTGCTCTCGGCGCGGCCTGGTCAACGTGGTCAAGGAACGACTTCCATCGGACGTGGACTATACGTGGAGAGTCTGACAGCTGGGTCCACGGTGGTAGCAAGGAAGTGCCTCCTTATTACAAGGAAAATAATGATTCCTCCACCTGACAGCAGGGACCCATCGGACGGGCCACCAGTATTTTGTGAAAAAAAATGTTTCCCCCTCACTGCTGGGACCCACTGGACGGGCCACCGTATTTTGCGAAAAAACGTTCCCCCCGCTGTCAGCTCGGACCCACAGGAAGTGCCTCCTTATTACGTACAAAAAAATGAATACTCCCCTGGCTAGCTGGGACCCACCTTGCTGGGAGGCTGACTTGTGGGCCTACTAAGTTGACAGAAACGAAGGGCTTTGTCAACTTAGTCAATATGAACGATTCTAGCTCCAGTGACTGTATGATGTCCATCCAACGACCGTAGTGCTTCTTCAACCTCTGGTCTTCTTGCTCCAGCAGCCCAAAGCAGCGCCGGTCGTGTCGCATGCTCCTGCCTCCCGTGGCCGGCTGTGCTGCCGCAGAGGCCTCACCGCCCCTACTATTCCCACTGCTGGCCAGGCCCTGCGGCGACGGCAGCCTCACACCGCAGCCGAACTAGTGAACCCTCGTAGTCCTCTCCGCGCGGGCTTCCGCTGCCGCGTCGTCCCCTTCCTAGGCCTGGCCGTCGTCCACCGTTGTGGTGCTCTCCACGCGGCGTGGTCAACGTGGTCAAGGAACGACCTCCATCGGAAGAGTACTGTACGTGGAGAGGCTGACAGCTGGGTCCACGGCCACAACCCAGTTTCCCTGTGATTTGCCAAGTAAGTCGCTTTGTCAGGCCTGTTGGGCTGCAAATCTTTCAAGACAAGGAGAGCTTTCATTCGGCTGGCCGAGAAAATGGCCCATCAGTAATGAGAAATGGGTTGTACATTTTTAAAACACATCAAACCGGCAATTAGTTTCAAATATCTTTTTTTTCATTTCAAGATTTTAAATTACATTAATTTTTATGCATGGAGAATTTGTTGGATTTTATATTGATATACATTTATTTTTAAAATTAGTTTGAATGCGAGTCGAAATTTCAGGATTAAAAACAGTTCGGACCGCACTGAAATACGCAAAATTTCGTATAATTTTTTAAACGTTGCCACAATATGGGCTGTATGCTAACAAATAGAATATGGGCTCCAAAAAAACCCTTAAGAATTAGCAAATGGGCTGTAAATTATTAGAAATAATGGCAGATGGGATGTATGCTGTTTTCCACATATTTGAGGCTTTCCTAAAAAAAAGGTTGACGCACAAGCACTGACTATTGGATGTCCATCCAACGGCCGTCGTGCTTCTTCAATCTCTGCTCTTCCTGCTCCAGCCGCTCAAACAAGCGCCGGCAGGACTGCCTGCTCCCTCCTACTCGCGGCCGGCTATGCTGCTGTGCAGGCCTCACCGCCCGACCGTACTCCCATCGCTGGCCTAGCCATCCCTCTACTCAGCCACACCTGCTGTTATTCTCCGGCGACGGCAGATGAATCAGTAAACCCTCACATAGTTGTACTCCCCTCCGCATGGGAAACAACTGCCGAGTCTTCCCTGCCTCCGTGTCGTCCCCTTCCTAGGCCTCGCCGTCGTCCACCGCCCTAGTTCTCTCGGCGCGGCGTGGTCAATGTGGTCGTGTTCGTGTTCATCGGGAGGGCTTGGACGGAACAGGAGATGGAAACAAGGCCTGGCGTACCGCAAAACGGAGGAAACAGCCTTGTGTTCGACCGACCACGTTCGAAACGGGATCCTGTTCATCGGGAGGGGTCTGGCGTACCGCAAAATGGAGGAAACAGACCTCCTACGGTCGAAACAGGGGTCCTGTTGATCGGGAGGGGTGTGGCGTACCGCAAAACGGAGGAAACGGACTTGTGTTGGAG